>NW_027601348.1:28651-52599 GCF_053455715.1 Rhinoraja longicauda | reverse complement strand
ACAACCTGACCCTCAGCCCCCCACAACCTGACACTCAGCCCACCCATACACCTAACTCCCAACCCCACACACCTGACACCCAGCCCCCTTCCCATACCCCTGACCAACAGCCATCCAACCCCCCACACCCCGGAGCAACTGAGTCCCAAGCCCGTCACACACCTGAGCACCGCCCCTCCCCCATTCATCTAACCCCCTCAGCACCTCACACACCTGAACACCAGCCCCATCACACACCTGACCCTCAGCGCCCCACGCATCTGACTCTCAACCACCCCTACATACCTGACCCCAAACCCCCGCGACCCACCTGACCCTCAGCCCCCATACAACTCACACGCAGCACCCCACACAACTCAACCCCAGCCCCGCACTCACCTGACCCCCAGCCCCCACACACACCTGACCTCCAGCCACACCACACACCTGTCCTCCAGCCCCCACACACCTGACCCACAGCTCCCCACTCACCTGACCCAATGACCCACAGATCCCGCACACAACTAACCCCCAGCCTCCCCACAAAACTGACCGCCAGCCTCCAACATAAGCCTGACCCCGAGTCCCGCACAAACCTGACCTCCAGCCCCCTGAATACCTGAGCACCAGCCCCACACACACTCGATCCCCAGAACCCCGCACACCTGATCCCCAGCCCCCCACATTCCTGACCTCCAGCTCCCCACATACCTGGCTCCTAGCCCCCACGCACCAGACATCCAGTCCCCCCAAAATACACCTGACCCACAGCCCCCACACACACCTCACCTCCAGCTCCCCACATACCTGAACCCCAATCTACCTACACACTTGACCCCCAGCACTGCACACACCTGATCTGACAGTCCACCCACATACCTGACCCCTTGGCCACCCAAATACCTGAATCCCAATCCCCTACACACCTGACCCATGATACCCAGTACCCACACACACATGGCCCACGGCCGCCCACACACGTGCCCCCAGCCCCCCCACCCCCACTCCGGAACCACAGCCCCCCACACACACCTGATCCCCAGCCCCACCACACATCTCCCCCAGCCCACCCACACACCTGACCCTCAGCGCCCGACACAACTGACCCCCAGATTACCCACACAATTGAACCCCTAACCCCCAGCCCCCCACACCCCTGATCTCCAGCCCCCACATATATGGCTCCCTCCCCCCACACACGTGATCCCTGATACCCAGCCCCCGACACACATGAACCCCGCCCCATACACTTGACCCCTGACACACAACCCCCCCACACATGACCGCCAGCCCCCCGACATACCTGAACCGAAGACCCCACCACACACCGGACACCCAGACACCCACGCACCTGGCCCTCAGCCCCCCACATACCTGACCCCCAGCCCCGCAGACACCTGACCCCCAGCCCCTCACACACATGAACACCAGCCCCCACACACACAACTGACCCCCTGACCACCAAGCCCCTCACACACCTGAATCACTGCCCCTACCACACACATGACCCCCCAGACACCCCACACACCTGACACCCTCAGCCCCCCCCCCACGCATCTGATTGTCAACCACCCCCACATACCTGTCCCCAAGCCCCCCCAACCTACCTGACAACCAGACCCCCCATACAAATCATCCGCGGCCCCACCACACACCTGAATCTCAGCCCCGCACACATCTGCCTCCAGACCCCACACACCTGACACCCAGCCCCCACACACGAAACCTACTGACACCCATCCTCCGCACATTCCTGACCCCCAGCCCCCCAACATCTGACCCACAGCCCCATCACACACCTGACCCACACACCCCCACATAGCTGACTCTCTGACCCCCCAGCCCCGCACACACATAACCACCAGACCCCACACACACCTGACCGCGAGCCCCCCACACACCTGACCCTCAACAACTTCCACACAACAGCCCCCAGCCCCCACACACATGACTCCCAGCGCCCCACAAACCTGACCCTCAGTGCCCCACATACCTGACCCCCTGACCTACAGCCTCAAACACACCTGACACCCTGACCCACAGCCCCCGAACACACCAGCCACCCACACACGTGATCCCCCGCTCCCCCACAAACCTGATACTCAGACCCCCACACACGTGACCCCAAGCACCCGCACACGTGGCCCCTTGACCCCCACACAATTGAACCCCTAGCCCCCAGCAACCTGATCCCCAGCCCCCTACACCCCTGACCTCCAGCCCCCCACACATATGGCTCCCTCCCCCCACACATGTCACCACTGATACCCAGCCTCCTACACCCTTGACCCCCACCCCCCATACACTTGAACCCCTGACACCCAGCCCCCCCACACATGTCCGCCAGCCCCCCAACATACCTGAACCGCAGCCCCTACCACACACCTGACACCCAGACCCCCACACACCTGGCCCTCAGCACCCCACACACCTGACCCAAGCCCCGCACACACATAACCCCCAGCCCCCACACACCGGACACCCAGCCCCCCCATACCCCTGACCAACAGGCAGCCAACCCCCCACACACCGGAGCAACTGAGGCCCAAGCCCTTCACACACCTGACCACCAGCCCTCCCACGTATCTAACTCCCTCACCCGACCTACCTGACCCCCAGACCACCCCATACAACTCATCCGCAGCCCCCGCAGCCCCCCCACACAACTGAACCCCAGCCCCGCACACACCTGAACGCCAGCCCCCACACACACATGACCCCCAGCCCCCCCACACAACTGAACCCAAGCCCCGAAAACACCTGACCCCAGCCCCCACACATCTGACCCCCAGCCCCCACACTCACCCGACCTCCAGTCTCCACACACACCTGACCTCCAGCCACACCACACATCTGTCCTCCAGTCCCCACACACCTCACCTCCAGCTCCCCACACAACTGACCAACAGCCAACCCACACACCTGAACCCCAACCCTGCACACACCTGACTTCCATCCCCCTGCATACCTGATCCCCAGCCCCCACACACTTGATCCCCAGCCCCTCACATGCCTGACCTCCAGCCACCCACACACCTGACTCCCAGCCCCCATGCACCAGACATCCAGTCCCCCCACGTACACCTGACCCACAGCCCCCACACACCTCACCTCCAGCTCCCCACACACTTGAACCCCAGACCCCCTGCACACCTGACCAAAAGCCCCCCACACACCTGACCAACTGACCTCCCACACACCTGATCCGCCAGTCCACCCACATAACGGACGCCTTGGCCACCTATATACATGAATCCCAGTCCCCCATACACCTGATCCCTGACCCACAGCCGCCCCACACACACATGACCCCCAGCCACCCAACACTCCTGCACCACAGCCTCCCTCACACACACATGGTCCCCAGCCCCACCACACACCCGCCAGTCCAACCACACACCTGACCCTCAGCGCCCGACACAACTGACCCCAGACCACCCAAACAATTGACCCCTAACCCCCAGCTGCCCTCACCCCTGACTTCCAGCCCCCCACACATATGGCTCCCTCACACCACACACACAAACTCCTGATACCCATCCCCACACACTTGAACCCCGCCCCCATACACTTGACCCCTTGACACCCAGCCCCCCACACATGACCAACAGCGCCCCGACATACCTGATCAGCAGTACCTACCACACACGTGACACCCAGAATCCCACGCACCTGGCCCTCAGACCCACATACACCTGACACACATCCCCGCAAACACCTGACCCCTAGCCCCCCCCCCACACATGAACACCAGCCCCCCACACACATCTGACCCCCTGACCCCCAAGCTCCCCCGCACACCTGAACCACAGCCCCTACCACACACCTGACCCCCCAGCCACCCCACACACTTGACACCTAGACCCCCACAACCTGACCCTCAGGCCGCCCACAACCTGACCCTCAGCCAACCCACACAGCTAACCCCCAGCCCCCATACACCTGACACCCAGCCCACCCCATACCCATGACCAACTGACACCCAACACTACACACATCGGAGCAACAGTGGCCCAAGTTCTTCACACACCTGACCACCACCACCCCATTCATCTAACCCCCTCACCACCAGCACCTCATACACCTGAACCCCAGCCCCATCACACACCTGACCCTCAGCCCCCCCACGCATCTGATTCTGAACCACACACATATACCTAACCCCAAGCCCCCAACCCACCTGACGCCCACCACCCATACAACTCACCCGCAGCCTCCCCCACACAACTGAACCGCAGCCCCGCACACACCTGCACCCCAGACCCCATACACCTGACACCCAGCCCCCCGCACTCGAGACCCGCTGACACGCAGCCTCCGCACATTCATGACCACCAGCTCCCCAGAAACCTGACCACCAGCCCCCCACACACCTGACACCCAGCCCCCAAACATCTGACCCACAGCCCCATCACACACCTGACCCCCACACCCCCACATAGCTGACTCTCTGCCCCCCCAGCCTCACACACACATAACCACCAGAACCCACACACACCTGACCGCGAGCCACCCACACACCTGACCCTTAAAAACCCCCACACAACAGCCCCAGCCCCCACACACATGACTCCCAGCGCCCCACAAACCTGACCCTCAGTGCCCCACATACCTGACCCCCTGACCTACAGCCACAAACACACCTGACACCCTGACACACAACCCCCCAAAACACCTGACACCCAGCCACCCACACACGTGACCCACCGCCCCCCCACATACCTGATACTCAGACCCACACACACGTGACCCCCAGAACCCGCACACTTGGCCCCCTGACCCCACACACTTGACCCACAGCCCCCACTCAGTTGACCCACTGACACCCAGACCCCCACAAATATGACCCCCAACCCCCCCACACATCTAACCCCCTGAGCCCCAGCCCCCCACTCATCAGATCCCCTGACCCCCAGTCACCGAACACCCCGAACCCCCTTCCCCCCACACACCTGAGCCCCAGCCCCCGCCCACACGAGCCCCAAATGCAACCCAGACTCAAATGCAACCCAGCCCCCCCACACACTTGATCCCCTGACCCACAGCCCCCGCACACACAGCTGACCCCAGCCTCCCCACAAAACGGGCCCCCTGCTCTCCCACCCCCTCCACAAACCTGACCCCCACCCCCACAACACACCTGACCGCACCCCACAACACATCTGGCCCCCACCCCCACAACACACTTGACCCCACCCCCACAACACACACCTGAATCCCAGCCCTCCCACACAACTGACCCCCAGTCCCCTCACACACCTGACCTCCAGTCTGCCCACACACCTGGCCCCCAGATCCCAGACACCCACACACCGAAACCCTCGCCCCCCACACTCCAAACCCCACACGCCTAAACCCCAGCCCGTCACACACGTCCCCCAGCCCCCCTCACCCACACACCTGAACCCCTCAGCCCCCATATATCTGACCCCAGCCCCCTACGCACCTGACCCCCAGCCCGCCAGACACGTCCCCCAGCCCCCCCCACACACCTGTACCCAAGCCCACGCACACACCTGACTTGCATCCACACCACACACCTGTCCTCCAGCCCCCACACACGTGACACACAGCCTCCCACTCACCTGACCCACTGACCCACAGCCCCCGCACACACCTAACCACAAGCCTCGCCACAAAACTGACAACCAGCCACCCCACACACCTGACTCCCAGCCCCCCACACACACCTGACCCCCAGCCCCGCACACACCTGAACTCCAGCCCCATGCATACCTGAGCCCCAGACCCCACAAACTTGATCCCAAGCCCGCCACACAGTTGATCCCTAGCCCGCCACACTCTTGATCTCCAGCCCCCCACATACCTGGCTCCCAGCCCCCACGCAGCAGACATCCAATCCCCCACATACACCTGACCCACAGCACCCACACACACCTCACCTCCAGCTCCCCACATACCTGAACCACAGTTCCCCTACACACTTGACCCCCAGACCGCAACTCACCTGACCAACTGACCTCCCACACACCTTATCCGCCAATCCACCCACATATCTGACCCCATGGCCACCCAAATACCTAAATCCCAGTTCCTCACACACCTGACCCATGATCCCCAGTACCCACACACACATGACCCCCAGCCGCCCAAACAGGTGCCCCCAGCCTCCCCCCCCCACACTCCGGAACCACAGCCCCCCACACATACCTGATCCCCAGCCCCACCACACATCTCCCACAGCCCACCCACACACGACCCTCAGCGCCCGACACAACTGACCCCCAGACCACCCACACAATTGAACCCCTAGCCCCCAGCAACCTGATCCCCAGCCCCCCACACATATGGCTCCCTCCCCCAACACATGTCACCCCTGATATTCAGCCTCCCACACCCTTGACCCCCATACACTTGACCCCTGACACCCAGCCCCCCCCCTCACATGACCGCCAGCCCCCGACATACCTGAACCGCAGCCCCTACCACAAACATGACACCCAGACACCCAGACACCTGGTCCTCAGCCCCCCCACACACCTGAACACCAGCCGTCCCACACACACCTGAACCCCTGACCCCCAAGCCCCACCACACACCTGAACCACAGCCCCGACCACACACCTGACCCCGCAGCCACCCCACACACCTGACACCCAGACCCCCACAACCTGACCCTCAGCCCACACACACACCTAACCCCAAGCCCCCACACACCTGACACCCAGCCCCCCCCCATACCCCCGAACAACAGGCACCCAACCCCCACACACCGGAACAACTGAGGCCCAAGCCCTTCACACACCTGACCACCACCTCCCCACGCATCTAACTCCCTCACCATCAGCACCTCACACACCTGAACCCCAGCCCCATCACACACCTGACCCTCAGCCCCCCCACGGATCTGACTCCCAACCACCCCCACATACCTGACCCCAACACCCCCGACCCACCTGACCCCCAGCCCCCCATACAACTCACCCGTAGCCCCCCACACAACTGAACCCCAGCCCCGCACATAGCTGACCCCCAGACCCCACACACACACCTGACCGCTAGCCACACCATACATCTGTCCACCAGCCCCCACACACCTGATACCCAGCCCCCCACTCACCTAACCCACTGACCCACAGCCCCCGCACACGCCTAACCCCCAGCCTCCCCACAAAAATGACCAGCAGCCACCCCACACACACCTGACCCTCAGCCCCGCACAAACCTGACCTCCAGCCCCCTGCATACATGAGCCCCAGCCCCCCACACACTTGATCCCCAGCCCCCCACACACCTGATCCCCAGCCCCCCACACACCTGAACCCCAGCCCCCACACACCTGACCTCCAGCCGCCCACGTACCTGACTCCCAGCCCCCACACACCAGACATTTATAAAAGACGACATTGCTGAGCATTTGGATAGCAGTAACGGGATCATTCCGAGTCAGCATGGATTTACGAAGGGGAAATCATGCTTGACAAATCTACTGGAATTTTTTGAGGATGTAACTAGGAAAATTGACAGGGGAGAGTCAGTGGATGTGGTGTACCTCGACTTTCAGAAAGCCTTCGACAAGGTGCCACATAGGAGATTATTGGGCAAAATTAGAGCATATGGTATTGTGGGGTAGGGTACTGACATGGATAGAAAATTGGTTGACAGACAGAAAGCAAAGAGTGGGGATAAATGGGTCCCTTTCGGAATGGCAGGCAGTGACCAAGGTTCGGTGCTGGGACCCCAGCTATTTACGATATACATTAATGACTTAGATGAAGGGATTAAAATACCATTAGCATATTTGCAGATGATACTAAGTTGGGGGGTAGTGTAAATTGCGAGGAAGATGCAATAAGGCTGCAGGGTGACTTGGACAGATTGTGTGAGTGGGCGGATACATGGCAGATGCAGTTTAATGTAGATAAGTGTGAAGTTATTCACTTTGGAAGTAAGAATAGAAAGGCAGATTATTATCTGAATGGTGTCAAGTTAGGAAGAGGGGATGTTCAAAGAGATCTGGGTGTCCTAGTGCATCAGTCACTGAAAGGAAGCATGCAGGTGCAGCAGGCAGTGAAGAAAGCCAATGGAATGTTGGCCTTCGTAACAAGAGGAGTTGAGTATAGGAGCAAAGAGGTCTATCTACAGTTGTACCGGGCCCTGGTGAGACCGCACCTGGAGTACTGTGTGCAGGTTTGGTCTCCAAATTTGAGGAAGGATATTCTTGCTATGGAGGGCGTGCAGCGTAGCTTCACTAGGTTGATTCCCGGAATGGCGGGACTGTCGTATGTTGAAAGGCTGGAGCAATTAGGCATGTATACACTGGAATTTAGAAGGATGAGGGGGGATCTTATTGAAACATATAAGATAATTAGGGGATTGGAGACATTAGAGGCAGGAAACATGTTCCCAATGTTGGGGGAGTCCAGAACAAGGGGCCACAGTTTAAGAATAAGGGGTAGGCCATTTAGAACGGAGATGAGGAAGAACTTTTTCAGTCAGAGAGTGGTGAAGGTGTGGAATTCTCTGCCTCAGAAGGCAGTGGAGGCCATTTCGTTGGATGCTTTCAAGAGAGAGCTGGATAGAGCTATTAAGGATAGCGGAGTGAGGGGGTATGGGGAGAAGGCAGGAACGGGGTACTGATTGAGAGTGATCAGCCATGATCGCATTAAATGGCGGTGCTGGCTCGAAGGGCTGAATGGCCTACTCCTGCACCTATTGTCTATTGTCTATTGTCTATTGACCTTCTCGAGGATTGAATTAGTCAGACGTTTTTATTTGAAGTCACAATATAACATATTGACATATCTGCAGTCATCGACTAGTTATTGATTCGCTTGGTAAAATTCTGTAGTATCACATAGTCTCTTACTCCCAACACTGTGTCACTCCATCATTACCTCCCCACAGTGCGTCACTCCATCAGTAATATCACTCAGGTTATCATTCCATCAGTACTACGCCAACGTGTGTCACTCTATCAGTACGATCCATTGTTTATCACTTCATCAGTACAACCACACTGTGTGGCATACCATCTGTAGTGCCCCACAGTGTCACTCCATCAGTATTCCCCCACAGTGTGCCACTCCATTAGAACTACCCGATATTTATCATTCAATCGGGATTATCCCAGTGCGGCCACAAATTGTGTCACTCTATCAGAATTACCGGATAGTGTGTCACTGTATCAGTACTAGTCCACAGTTTGTCATCACAATAGCTCCACCGCACAGTGTGTCACTCAATCAGTACTACCACACAGTGTGTCACTATATCAATACAACTCCATAGTGTTACACGCCATCAGTACTGCCCCACATCATGTCACTCCATTAGTACAACCCCAGAACGCGTCACTCTATCAGTGCTCCCCGCAGTATGTCATCCACTCAGCATTCCCCAAAGTATTTCACTCCATCAGAGCTACCTCACATGTGTCACTCCATCCGGACTACCCCGCGTTGTGCTAGCCCATCGCTGTGACTCCATAGTGTGGAAATCCATTAGTATTAGACCACAGTTTGTCATCGCAACAGTACTACCACACAGCGTGTCTATCCATCAGTACGACAAGCCCACTGGGTCACTCCAACCGAATGTGTTATTACATCAGTAATACCCACAGTGTCATGCCATCAATACTACTTCACAGTGTGTCATTACATCAGTGCCACCCCACAGTGTTTCACTCCATCAGAACAACACTGGGGCATGTCAGTCCATCAGTACTACGCTGCAGTATGTCATTCCATCAGTGGTACCCCACAGTGTTGTACTCTATCATTACTGCCTTATGCTTGTTGCTCCATCCGTATTAACCCTGACTGTGTCAATCCATTAGTACTACTCCACAGTGTCATTCCTTCAGTACTACCTCTGAGTGTTTCACTCAATCAGTACGACATTAGATTATGTCATTACATTAGTACGACAGCACACCTTCAGTACTACACGAGAATGTGTAATTTCACCGGTACGATACCGCAGTGTGCATCGTAATCATTACTTTCGCATGGGGTGTCATTACATCAGGACCACCAACACATTGTGTCACTCCATCAGTACTACCCCACAGTCTGTAACTCAATCAATACAACCCCACAATGTGTCTCTCCATCAGTACCCCATACAATCACCAAACCCATCAGTACTACCCCACAGTGTCTCTCTCCATCGGTACATCCCCACAGACTGTGACACAATCAGTACTACCCACTGTTAGTCACTCCATTTCTACAAACCCCCAGTGTGTCACTTCATCAGTAGTACCCCACGGTGTAGGACTCCATCGTGTGTCACTCAATCAGTACAACCACAGTCTCATTCAATTAGTGTTACCCAACAGTGTATCCCTCCATCAGTACTACCCCACCGTCAGTCCATACTATTCCACAATGTGCATCCCGACAGTGCCACCCCACAGTGTGTCACTACATCAGTACTAGCCCACTGTGCGCCATTCTATCCATACTACCCCCAGTGTGTGATTCAATCAACACTACACAGAAGTGTGTCACTCCATCAGTACAAACCTGCAGTTTGACAGTCCATCAATACTACCCAACGTTGGTCATTCCATCAGTACTGCCCAACAGCGTGTCACTCCATCAGTCCAACCCCACAGTATGTAATTGCATCAGTACCACGATACAGTTTGTCACTCCATCAGTACTACCTCACAGAGTGTGATTACATCAGTACTACCCCAGAGTGTCACTCCATCTATACTGGCCTACATTGTGCCAATTCCTCAATACTACCTCACAATGTATCACTCCATTAGTACTACACCACACTGTTTCATCCCACAGTATGTCATTACAACAGAACTACCTCACACTTTGTCAACAGATCAGTTCTATCCCATTGTGTGTCGCTCCATCGGTACTACTCCACAGTTTGTCATAACAACAGTACTACTCCTGATTTTGTCACTCCAACAGTATGAGACGCAGCCTGTCACTGCAACAGTAGAGCCTCAAGTTGTATCACTCCTTCAGAACTACTGCAACGTGTGTCACTCCATCTGTACCAACCCCCAGTGTGTTAGTCCACCAGCACTACCACAACTGGTGTCACTCCACCAGTACTGCTGCAACGTGTGTCACTCCATCTGTACCAACCCACAGTGTGTCACTCCATCAATACCACTGCAGTGTGTCACTCCATCAGTACTGCCCCACAGCGTGTCACGTCTTCATTAAAACCCATGTATGCCATTACATCATTCCTAACCCATAGTGTGTCACTCCATCAGCACAAGGTCACATTGTGTTATTCCATCAGTACTGCCCCACAAATTGCCATTCCATCAATACTATCCCACAGTATACCACTCCATCAGTACGACTCCACAACGTGTCACTCTATCAGTACTTCGCAGTATGTCACTTCATCAATACTGCCCCACACTGTGTCCGTTCCTCTGTACTACCTCACAGTGCGTCATTGCATCAGTACGTGTGGCACTCCATCAGTACTCCACACAGTTTGTCATAAGAACAGTACTACTCCACATTGCGTCATCCAATAGCACTACCCCAGATTGTCACTGAATCAGTAGTAGCCCACAGTATGCCACTCCATCAGTACTGCCCCACAGTATGCCACTCCATCAGTACTACCCCACAGCGTGTTATCCTATCAGGATAACTCCACTGTGTGTCATATAACCATATAACCATATAACAACTACAGCACGGAAACAGGCCCGTTCGGCCCTACCAGTCCACGCCGACCACTCTTACTGACCTAGTCTCATATACCTGCACTCAGACCATAACCCTCTAATCCCCTCTTATCCATATACCTATCCAATTTACTCTTAAATAATAAAATCGAGCATGCCTCCACCACTTCCACCGGAAGCCCATTCCATACAGCCACCACCTTCTGAGTAAAGAAGTTACCCCTCATGTTACGCCTAAACTATTGTCCCTCAATTCTGAAGCTATGTCCCCTTGTTGGAATCTTCCCCACTCTCAAAGGGAAAAGCCTACCCACGTCAACTCTGTCCGTCCCTCTCAAATTTTTAAAAACCTCTATCAAGTCCCCCCTCTATACGCTCCAAAGAATAAAGACCCAACCTGCTCAACCTCTCTCTGTAGCTTAAGTGCTGAAACCCAGGCAACATTCTAGTAAATCTCCTCTGTACCCTCTCCATTTTGTCGACATCCTTCCTGTAATTTGGCGACCAGAACTGCACACCATACTCCAGATTCGGCCTCACCAATGCCCTGTACAATTTTAACATTACATCCCAACTTCTATACTCGATGCTCTGATTTATAAAGGCAAGCATACCAAATGCCTTCTTCACCACCCTATACACATGAGATTCCACCTTCAGGGAACAATGCACAGTTATTCTTCCTCTATCTTCCTGTCTCCACCTATATCCTTCCTTTGTCCCACCCCCGACATCAGTCTGAAGAAGGGTCTCGACCCGAAACGTCACCCATTCCTTCTCTCCCGAGATGCTGCCTGACCTGCTGAGTTACTCCAGCATTTTGTGAATAAATCGATTTGTACCAGCATCTGCAGTTATTTTCTTATAACAATGCACAGTTATTCCCAGATCCCTCTGTTCCACTGCATTCCTCAATTCCCTACCATTTACCCTGTCCGTCCTATTTTGATTTGTCCTATCGAAATGCAGCACCTCACACTTATCAGCATTAAACTCCATCTGCCATCTTTCAGCCCACCCTTCCAAAAGGCCCAAGTCTCTCTGTAGACTTTGAAACTCTACCTCATTATTAACTACACCACCTATCTTAGTATCATCTGCATATTTACTAATCCAATTTGCCACACCATCATCCAGATCATTAATGTAAATGACAAACAACAGTGGACCCAACACAGATCCTTGGGGTACTCCACTAGACACTGGCCTCCAACCTGACATACAATTGTCAACCGTTACCCTCTGGTATCTCCCATTCAGCCATTGTTGAATCCATCTTGCAACCTCACTATTAATACCCAACGATTTAACCTTCTTAATCAACCTTCCATGTGGAACCTTGTCAAATGCCTTACTGAAGTCCATATAGACAACATTCACAGCCTTGCCCTTATCAATTTCCCTGGTAACCTCTTCAAAAAATTCAAGAAGATTAGTCAAACATCACCTTCCAGGCACAAATCCATGTTGACTGTTTCTAATCAGGCCTTGTTTATCCAAATAATTATATATATTGTCGCTAAGTATCTTTTCCATTAATTTTCCCACCACAGACGTCAAACTAACAGGTCTATAATTGCTAGGTTTACTTTTGGAACCTTTTTTAAACAAAGGCACAACATGCGCAATGCGCCAATCTTCCGGCACCATCCCCGTTTCTAATGACGTTTGAAATATTTCCGTCATAGCCCCTGCTATTTCTGCACTAACTCCCCTCAATGTCCTAGGGAATATCCTATCAGGACCTGGAGACTTATCCACTTTTATATTTTTCAAAAGTGTCCGTACCTCCTCTTCTTTAATCCTCATAATTTCCATCACTACTCTACTTGTTTCGCTTACCTCACATAATTCAATATCCTTCTCCTCGGTGAATACCGAAGAAAAGAAATTGTTTAATATCTCCCCCATTTCTTCTGGCTCAGCACATAGCTGTCCACTCTGACTCTCTAATGGACCAATTTTATCCCTCGCTATCCTTTTGCTATTGACATATCTGTAGAACCCCTTGGGGTTTACTTTTACATTACTTGCCAAAGCAGCCTCATATCTTTTTTTCGCTTTTCTAATTTCCTTCTTAAGATTCCTTTTACATTCTTTATATTCCTCAAGAACCTCATTTAATCCCTGCCGCTTATATTTATTGTATATCTCCCTCTTTTTCCGAACCAAGTGTCCAATTTCCCTGGAAAACCACGGCTCTTTCAAATTATTATTCTTTCCTTTCTCCCATCACAGAATTATAATCAGCAGCAATCAGCAGTAGCAGCAGCAGCCAGCAGCAGCAGCAATCAGCAGCAGCAGCAATCAGCAGCAGCAGCAATCAGCAGTAGCAGCAGCAGCAAGCAGCAGCAAGCTGTGTTGCTTGGGAAGTAGTGTGTGGGGATTGTGTGGGGATAGTAAGGAGTAAGACCTGTGTGATCTCCCGGACTAGTTTCGATCGCCTAGCTTGGGGTCGGAGAGGAATTTCCCGGATTTTTTCCCAAATTGGCCTGGGTTTTTTATCCGGTTTTTCGCCTCTCCCAGGAGATCACTCAGTTCTTTTGGGTGGGCGGTTGGAGCGGTTGGAGTAGCGGCCGGGCGGTAGGTTTAGTAACCGAGCGCGGGGCTTTGTTTGGAGAGTATGACTGCCAGGGCAGTTTTTTGTTCTGGGTGTCAGATGTGGGGAATCTGGGAGTCTGATAGTCTTCCAGACATCCACATCTGCGCCAGGTGTGACGAGATGGGGCTCCTAAGGGACCGTATTAGGAACCTGGAGCGGCAGATTGATGACCTCCGTCTGATCAGGGAGAGTGAGGAGGTTATAGATAGGAGTTACAGGGAGGTGGTCACTCCTAGACCACGGGAGGTAGACAAGTGGGTCACTGTTAGGGGGGGCAAGGAACAGAGGCAGGGACTAGGGAGTACCCCGGTGGCTGTACCCCTTGGAAATAAGTACTCCTGTTTAAGTACTGTTAGGGGGGACAGCCTACCTGGGGGCAACGACGGTGCCCGGGCCTCTGGCAAGGAGTCCGGCCCTGTTGCTCAGAAGGGTAGGGAAAGGAAGAGGAGAGCAGTAGTAATAGGGGACTCTATAGTGAGGGGGTCAGATAGGCGTTTCTGTGGACGCAGTCGGGAGACCCGGATGGTGGTTTGCCTCCCTGGTGCCGGTGTCCGGGATGTGTCTGAGCGTGTCCAGGATATCCTGAAAGGGGAGGGAGAGGAGCCAGAGGTCGTGGTACATATAGGTACCAACAATATAGGTTGAATTATGTGAGGTAAGCGAAACAAGTAGAGTAGTGATGGAAATTAGGAGGATTAAGGAAGAGGAGGTATGGACACTTTTGAAGAATATAAAAGTGGATAAGTCTCAAGGTCCTGATAGGATATTCCCTAGGACATTGAGGGAAGTTAGTGTAGAAATAGCAGGGGCTATGACGGAAATATTTCAAACGTCATTAGAAACAGGGATGGTGCCGGAAGATTGGCGCATTGCGCATGTTGTGCCTTTGTTTAAAAAAGGTTCTAAAAGTAAACCTAGCAATTATAGACCTATTAGTTTGACATCTGTGGTGGGAAAATTAATGGAAAAGATACTTAGGGACAATATATATAATTATTTGGACAAACAAGGCCTGATTAGAAACAGTCAACATGGATTTGTGCCTGGAAGGTCATGTTTGACTAATCTTCTTGAATTTTTTGAAGAGGTTACCAGGGAAATTGATAAGGGCAAGGCTGTGGATGTTGTCTATATGGACTTCAGTAAGGCATTTGACAAGGTTCCACATGGAAGGTTGATTAAGAAGGTTAAATCGTTGGGTATTAATAGTGAGGTTGCAAGATGGATTCAACAATGGCTGAATGGGAGATACCAGAGGGTAACGGTTGACAATTGTATGTCAGGTTGGAGGCCAGTGTCTAGTGGAGTGCCCCAAGGATCTGTGTTGGGTCCACTGTTGTTTGTCATTTACATTAATGATCTGGATGATGGTGTGGCAAATTGGATTAGTAAATATGCAGATGATACTAAGATAGGTGGAGTAGTTGATAGTGAGGTAGATTTTCAAAGCCTACAGAGAGACTTGGGCCTTTTGGAAGGGTGGGCTGAAAGATGGCAGATGGAGTTTAATGCTGATAAGTGTGAGGTGCTGCATTATGGTAGGACAAATCAAAATAGGACGTACAGGGTAAATGGTAGGGAATTGAGGAATGCAGTGGAACAGAGGGATCTGGGAATAACTGTGCATTGTTCCCTGAAGGTGGAATCTCATGTGGATAGGGTGGTGAAGAAGGCGTTTGGTATGCTTGCCTTTATAAATCAGAGCATCGAGTATAGAAGTTGGGATGTAATGTTGAAATTGTACAGGGCATTGGTGAGGCCGAATCTGGAGTATGGTGTGCAGTTCTGGTCGCCAAATTATAGGAAGGATGTCGACAAAATGGAGAGGGTACAGAGGAGATTTACTAGAATGTTGCCTGGGTTTCAGCATTTAGGCTACAGAGAGAGGTTGAACAGGTTGGGTCTTTATTCTTTGGAGCGTAGAAGGTTGAGGAGGGACTTGATAGAGGTTTTTAAAATGTTGAGAGGGACGGACAGAGTTGACGTGGGTAGGCTTTTCCCTTTGAGAGTGGGGAAGATTCCAACAAGGGGTCATAGCTTCAGAATTGAGGGACAAAGGTTTAGGGGTAACATGAGGGGTAACTTCTTTACTCAGAGGGTTGTGGCTGTATGGAATGGGCTTCCGGTGGAAGTGGTGGAGGCTGGCTCGATTTTATTATTTAAGAGTAAATTGGATAGGTATATGGATAGGAGGGGATTGGAGGGTTATGGTCTGAGTGCAGGTAGATGAGACTAGGTCAGGGAGAATGGTCGGCGTGGACTGGTAGGGCCGGACAGGCCTGTTTCCATGCTGTAGTTGTTATATGTTATATGTTATAAAGACTCTGTACTCTCAAAATTTCGCCTTTAAATATCCCCCATTTCTCTATTATATCCTTTTCATAGAACAAAAAGTTCCATTTCACTCCTTTTAAATCCTTTCTCGTCTCCTCAAAATTAGCCTTTCTCCAATCCAAAATCTCAACCCTTGGTTCAGATTTGACCTTCTCCATAATTATATTGAAACTAATGGCATTGTGATCACTAGACCCAAAGTGCTCCTCAACACATACCTCCGTCACCTGACCCGTCTCATTTCCTAACAGGAGGTCCAACACTTCCCCTTCTCTGGTAGGCACCTCTACGTATTGCTGCAAAAAACTATCCTGCACACATTTTACAAACTCCAAACCATCCAGCCCTTTAACAGAATGTGATTCCCAGTCTATATATGGAAAATTGAAATCACCCACAATCACTACTCTGTGCTTACTACTAATATCTGCTATCTCCTTACATATTTGCTCTTCCAATTCTCGTTCCCTATTTGGCGGTCTATAATACACCCCAAGTGTTGCTACACCTTTCTCATTTCTGAGTTCCACCCAAACAGCCTCCCTAATCGAGCCTTCTAGTCTGTCCTGCCAAAGCACTGCTGTGATATCCTCCCTGACAAGCAATGCAACACCCCCACCTCTTGCCCCTCCGATTCTATCACATCTGAAACAATGAAATCCTGGAATATTTAATTGCCAATCGCAACCCTCCTGCAACCATGTTTCACTGATCGCCACAACATCATACTTCCAGATGTCAATCCAGGCTCTAAGCTCATCCACCTTTCTTACAATGCTCCTAGCATTAAACTATACACATTTAAGGGACCCATCATTTCTTATTCTCAGTTTATTTCTTTTCCCTTCTTTCTCTCCTACATATTGGGTCTGAGTGTTTCCCTTTTCTGCCTCCTGCCTCACACACTGCCTATTAGCTATCTGTGTTTGAGTCCCTCCCCCCAACCGTACTAGTTTAAAGTCTCCGCAGTTATTTTAGCAAATCTCCCCGCCAGGATATTGGTTCCCCTCGGGTTCAGATGCAACCCGTCCTTTTTGTACAGGTCATACTTCCCCCAGAAGAGGTCCCAATGATCCAGAAACTTGAAACCCTGCTCCCTGCACCAGTTCCTCAGCCACGTATTTATCCTCCACCTCACTCCATTCCTATTCTCACTATCGCGTGGCACAGGCAGTAAGCCTGAGATTATTACTTTGGAAGTCCTTTTTTTTAACTCTCTTCCTAGCCCCCTGAATTCTCCTTTCAGGACCTCTTCCCTTATCCTACCTATATTGTTGGTACCTATATGTACCACGACCTCTGGCTCCTCTCCCTCCCCTTTCAGGATATCCTGGACACGCTCAGACACATCCCGGACACCGGCACCAGGGAGGCAAACCACCATCCGGGTCTCCCGACTGCGTCCACAGAAACGCCTATCTGACCCCCTCACTATAGAGTCCCCTATTACTACTGCTCTCCTCTTCCTTTCCCTACCCTTCTGAGCAACAGGGCCGGACTCCTTGCCCGAGGCCCGGGCACCGTCGTTGCCCCCAGGTAGGCTGTCCCCCCTAACAGTACTTAAACAGGAGTACTTATTTCCAAGGGGTACAGCCACCGGGGTACTCCCTAGTCCCTGCCTCTGTTCCTTTCAGATCCATTCAATCGCACCAGCACCCACACTTACTAATGCTCACTCACTCACACGCACACTCACGCACACGCACAGACAGACACACACACAAATACAGGCATTCTTATAAACTCTGCCGCCCTCACACGCTGACATTCTTGCACACTCACGCTTATCGTATCTACACCCAAGCTGTTACACAATCATAAACACACATATTCACACACAAACACAGTCAAACACGCACACACATACCCGCGCACGTAGCCACGCACGATCTCTTACATACAATCACAAGCACTCAAATACACTCTCACACATTCTCACATACAATCTCACATACACATGCACTCACACCAACAGACACATGCACACGTACTAGCACTAAGAAACACGCGCTCATTCGCACACAGTGACTAGCGAACACACTCACTGACTCAACACCATCATATACTCGCGCACACACACGCGCACTATCAAACAATTACATACTCAAACTTTCTCACAAACTCACATTCCCACATATTGTCTCACATTGTCTCGCAGACAAAGAGCCACACACACTCACACACGCAAACACTGTCACTCACAAACACATATGCACTGTCCCACTCAGAGACTCAGATCCATTCAATCGCACCAGCACCCACACTTACTAATGCTCACTCACTCACACGCACACTCACGCACACGCACAGACAGACACACACACAAATACAGGCATTGTTATGAACTCTGCCGCCCTCACACACGCATGGACACTTCCACATTTTAGGATTCAGTAGGATCCCAGGGTATTCGCAGCGAGCAAGGCAGCGCGGCCGGGAGTGTTCCCGGTAAGCGGGGCCAAGCCCTTCAGTCGGCCCGGTAGACCAGGCTCGCCCACCGCGGACGGCGATGGGAGCCGCGCCTCGGGAGCGAGGTGGGAGCCGCGAGCAACCGCAGAGAGCGAGGTGGACCGTCGGAGAGCGAGGAAGGCCGCCGAGAACGAAGGGGGGACCCGCGGTGCGGCGGCAGGCAGGAGATAGAACTATCCGGCTAACGTCTGTAACTTTGCCGGCGTCAAAATGTAGCGAAACCTGTGTACTGCCTGGGTGACGTATGCTACATGATGTTACCGGGTTGTCTACGAAACAAACCATTTCACTGTATCTGGTACATGTGCCAATAACGTATCATTGAATCATTGAAATTGTTGCAAACACTTACGCATACATACACACTCCAACTTTGCACAATCTCACACATTCACACTTGCATACACGGGCTAACACACTTATGCATGGACTCACACAATCACACTTTCACACACAAACAATAACCAATGCGAGTCAGGATGCATCTCTGGAGAAGTATAGTTTATCAGTTTAGTTTAGTTTATTTTCACGGGTTCTGAAGTGTCGTGAAAAGCTTTTGTTAAGTGTTATCCAATCAACAGAGAGACAATATATGATCATAATCGAGCCATTTACGGTGTGCGGATATATGATAAGGGATAACATTTAGTTCATGGTAAACCAGCATGTCCCGATCAAAGATTGTCCGAGGGTCACCAAAGATGTAGATAGCAGCTCAACACTGCCCTCTGGTTGTGGTAGGATGATTCAGTTGCGCGATAACAGCTGTTCAGAAACGGTGCCTGAATCAGGAGGTGTGCATTTTCACACTTGTCTACATTTTGCCTAATGGGAAAGGGAAGAAGAGGGAGTGGCCAGGGTGCAAGTAGTCATTGACTTTGCTCCCAGCCTTGCCCAGGCAGCTTGAGGCATAAATGGAGTAAATAGAAGGGAGGTTGCTTTGTGTGATGGTCTGGGCTGCGTCCGCAATTCGCTAGAATTCTTATGGTCTTGGGTGAAGCTGTTCCCGAACCAAGCTGTGAGGCACCCTGATAAAATACTTTCTATGGTGCATCTGTAGAGGTTAGTGACAGTTGTTGGGGATATGCTGAACGTCCTGAACCTTCCAAGGACATGGATAGCTGACGTACCCGTTCAGGAACCTTCTTCAGGCTTATTGTTGTTGGCAGCGGGAGAAGGCTGGAACAGAGGGTGACAGGACAAAGCAGGTTGAATGATGAGCGGATGCAGGTGAATAGTGTTTTCACAGTCAGGTGGTTGAGACCAGAGAGTAAAGGATAAAAGGAGTGAGATGAGGATTACAGAGGATGGAATTATAAAGAGAGTGGAAGGAATATCGGTAAAGGGGAGGTTGAGGGGATAAGTAGGTGTGAGTCCGGGTGAGGCACGAAGAAGAGAGAGGGGAAAGCGGGAATAAGGGCGTTCGTTTCCTAACATTGGATAATTCAATGTCCAGACCATTAGGTTGTAAAGTACCAAAGCGGAATATGAAGTGGCGTTCTTTACGTTTGCGTGTAGCCTCACTCTGTCAATGGAAGACGTCCAGGACAGAAAGGTCAGTGTGGGAAGGGGAGGTACAATGGTTAGGAACAGGGAGATCCGGCAGGCCTTGGCGGGACGAGGGTAAGTGTTCGTCGAAACGGTGGACGAGTTTCCACTTGACCACGCCGATGTTAAGAAGGCCATGTCTGGAGCACCGCATGCTGTAGCTGAGACTAGAGGAGGTGCAAGTGAACATCTGTCTCACCTGGAAGGGTTTCTGGAACGTGAGGGAAGGGGTATAGGGACAGCTGTTACATCCCATGGTGGCTAACCGTTTTAACCGCACTTCCTAAGAAAGGCGTTGGATAGAGAAGTGAGGGCGAGCAGGAGGTGAGTTGGGGGACGTGGAGAGACATATAGGTAGTACAAAGATGAAATGGAGAGATAGCGGAGACGACGAAAGTGGAAAGGATGTAGGGAGAGTGAGCAGTCAAAGGGAGAGTGGGAACCTGAGGAGAGTGGGGAGTTCAGAGCGAGTAGGTTGGCAAATGGAGAGAGGGAATGGTCAGAGAAGTGCAGGGAAACGGAAGGAGAACTGCAGTGAAAGTGAGAGGGGAGGGCTGGTAAAGGGAGAGAGGTTGGTCGAGCGAGGGCGGCGCAGAGAGGGAGAATAGAGAGGGTAGGAGAGAATGTATCAGTTCAAAGAGAGGACAGCAGTAAGGATGGAGGGATAGAGAAAGGGAGCATCATTTGCAGTTTTATCTGCCTTTAGGACAATTCTGAGGCGGCAATGTTGCTGTTGCTGTTCTCTGAGTGTCGTGAGTCTTTGTGCCGTTCCTCCTCAGAGGTGATGAAGGCAGAGAATTTTATTGTCCCAGCGAAAAGGCAGATATATTTCAGGCGAGCAAGGAGTGAATGGTTACCGGCATCACCGGATGTGTGGGGTTCTGGTTGCAGTCAGATGAGCCGCAAATATATTTAGTGGTGAAGCAGAGTGGAGAGGCATTTTAGAGCGAGGTGATCTGTTGAACTAATTCCTCAACCTGAGGACAAATATCGTCCAGTCCACCTTCAAACGGGGTACCAGAAGACCTGAGAGTGTCCCTGGAATTTTGAATTACTTTGCTGAGTGAAGCGGGTTGAAGTAAATCAGATAAACAACATGAGGCGGAGAATTGGAACTGATGGAATTTGAAACAATATTCCCTTTGCTGGAACAATGCCGCTCCCAATTTCCATCCCTCAGTATCGCCACAACTCCCAGTGTTTTGGGTTTCTCAATCAATTCCCTGAATAAATCACGACCTGTCTCAGCAGGGATTTCATTTGGCTGATGTCATCTGTTTGCGAATCATTTCAAAATCTCTATTTTTAAAAATCTGTTGAAACTTCACTGTCCCGGTGGAGACGGAAAATGGTATAAAATGTCCGGGAATGTTCTGCCCCAGCATTTCATTCCACGAGCTACCGGTAGCTCACGGGGACACGTCGATGGGCAAAGAAAATGGGAGCAAAGCAGGATTATTACAGTGTGGAGAAAATCTTGTACGTGATCATTGCTGCCGTTGGAGTCCCTGGTAAGTGAGCAGAACAATTCAAGTTTTATAACTCCGTCTGTTAACCGGTGTTGACCTTGATTCTGATCGTGTTACATTATTTCCAACTGATGGTCGTTGTACAAGAATATGTGAAATGTATCAATCCTCACAGAGAAATATCCTTGAATTAACGCTGTGATTTTTTCTCATTTTCAGACAGCCGAAACTAACCCTCTTTTCCTCCCACTGCCGGCACCCACTAGAATGTTGTTCTTGCCTTCAGTGGGACCTTGCCCAGAGTTGTCCCAGTGCTCGGGACAGGCAGCTCTCCGGGACGGTGTGACTGGGAGGGGTTTACATTGTGAAGTTCACTGTGTCTGAATTATTGATCAGAGTGAACACCCGCTCCTGTGGACACGTCTCACTGTGGAGTCTGTCACAGTCGGATTCCACCGCCTGTTGGTCAATAATTGGGTCGATCTCCTGAACCGGTGGCCGCGGATCTACCGGCGTGTGTTGTTACCGAACTGAACTCACTGTGGAATGAATCCATTAACGGACCCACTCTGCTGCCGGATCCTATGTTGTCCCTGCCGTCCCTCTGGAACCCTCCTCGTCCCCATCAGATGCCGAGTTCCCAGAGCCCTGGTTAAACGCGGCCGGTCACTGTTAAGTCTGTGAAACCGGCCCCATCAGAGACTGTGAGAGGGGTTAACTGTAGACAGGACCATTCCGCCTATTGTAGCGGGCGGCTGCTCGTTCCCTCCCCGTCCTTTACCCCGCCCGTCGCCTTATCTCCTCTCCCCTGAAGCAGGCAGGTCGGGGCACAGTCGGAGCCGGGTCTGACATTGTTAAACCTGCAGCCGCGCACCGACTCCAACACTCCTGATCTCCAGCTGAAAGTGGAGCCGGTGTTCAGCCCCGGAGACCGTGTTCAGTAATGCCCAGTGTCCCATTCCCTTCTCTTTCCGCAGTGAATTTAGTGGCGATTGTGATCCTGTCCCGGGGAAAGTGCGGCCTCTCCACCTGCACCACTCGCTACCTGGTGGCCATGGCAGCGGCCGATCTACTCGCCCTGATCACCGAGGTCATTTTGTATCGGATCCGATACTATTACTTTTATTGGAGTTTCCTGTCCCTCACCCCTGTGTGCCGTGTTAACGATGTACTGGCGTTTGCAGCTACAGACTGTTCTGTCTGGTTCACCGTCACTTTCACCTTTGATCGCTTTGTCGCCATTTGTTGCCAGAAGCTGAAAACTAAATATTGCACCGGGAAAACTGCGACTGCGGTTCTCGCAACAGCCGGCGTTCTGCTCTGTCTGAAAAACGTTCCCCGCTACTTCACACGGGAACCCTGGAGAACCATCGACAATGTCCCGTGGGGCTGTGTCTCGGTGGCGAGTTATTTCACTGACCCCGGGTGGGTGGCATTTGACTGGTTCGACACGGTTTTAACTCCGTTCCTCCCTTTCGCTGTGATCCTGCTGCTCAACGCTCTGACAGTCCGGCACATTCTAGTGGCCAGTCGGGTCCGTCAGGGGCTGAGGGGTGAGAGCAAGGGGGAGAAGCGCAGTGACCCGGAGATGGAGAGCAGGAGGAGGTCTGTGGTTTTACTCTTCACCATCTCCGGCAGCTTCATCCTCCTGTGGCTGACGGCGGTTGTAAACTTCGTCTATTATCAGATCACAGGGACTGGGACTGATATGAATGCTTCTCAGTGGATCTTTAACTACGTCGGGTATTTGCTGATGAATCTCAGCTGCTGCACCAACACATTTATTTACGCGGCGACCCAGTCCAAGTTCAGGGAGCAGGTGAAGAGCGCGGTGAAATATCCGCTCACCTCAACGCTGCGGCTCATTAATAAACCCTCGCCCTGAGCGCATCCCAGA
>NW_027601348.1:1764-26764 GCF_053455715.1 Rhinoraja longicauda | reverse complement strand
CCCCTCCCCCTGTCCTGAAACACCACCACCTATTCAGTGTAGATGTTGACCATCATGGGGACTGGACTCTGGATAAGGGGTGGGGTGGGGGATGGTGATATTTCGTGATTACGGGAGTAAACTACCTTTCTGTTGTCCTCTGGTGGGAACAGGAGGCAAAAGTCGGCCATCTTGAAACAGGCCGAAACTCGCCCTCCTCTACCTGTTTCACCTTTTCCCTTTTTATTTCAGATGCAGCACGGAAACAGGCCATTCAGCCACCGAGTCCGTTCCGACCAGCGATCGCCCGTTCACAGATTTATTAATTTAGAGATATAGCGCAGAAACTAAACTAATATACCAAACATTCCACACCTCCCTCTCTCCCCTTCTCTCTCTCACACACTCACCCCATCTCCCTCTCATCCCTTTTGACTAAATATACTAACTAAATTAAACTATATTAATATTTGATACCCTGCCCCCCTCCACTTTATAATAAAATTTACAATATATTAAGCTAATATTTGTTATCCCCTCTCTCCCCCTCCCCCTCCCTATCTCTCCCTCTCCCTCTCTCTCTCTCTCTCTCCTCTTTCTCTCCCCCCTCCACTGTATAAGAAAACATTAAAAATAATAAATTAAACAACTAATATTTGATACCCCCTCTCCCCCTCTTTCTACCCTATCACTCTCCCTCTCCACCCTTTCTCTCTCTTTCTCTCTCCCCTCTCTCCACCCTCTCTCAATCTTTCTCTCACCCTCTCTCTCTCACCCCCTCTCTCTTCGCCTTTTTATCTCCCCCCCCCCCTGTGATATCACAGTCCAGTGAAAATGGTGAGCAAGAATTAAAGCAGGAACTTTTTCAGATTGGAAAGTGAGCTGAGAAATAGCAAATGGTGTTTGTTGCAGGTAAGTGTGAGGTTTAAATTTTCGGAAGTCAGACCAGGGCATGATCTTCACCGTGAATGATAGTTCGCTGGGGAGTGTTGTAGAGCAGAGGGATCGCAGAACAAAAGTACATAGTTGCAAAAAAAGGGACGTAACAGGGGATAGGGTGGTGGAGAAGGTTTTTTTGGCCCACTGTCTTCATCAGCCAGTGAATAAAATTTAAAAGTTGGAAAGTTATGTTCAGTTGGACAAGACGTTAGTGAGGACGCACTTGGAGTAATGTGCATATTTTTAGCCACCGTGTTTTGGCAATATGCCACTAATTTGTAAAGAGCGCTGAATATATTATCGAACAAGTTGCCCGGAGACAAGGTTCGGAGCTCGAGGGAAAGGCTGGACACGCCAGGACTTTATTCCATGGAGCTCAGTAGAGAGAGCAGTAATCTCGTGGAGGTGCACAGTATCATAGGGAGTGCCATAGTAATAACACTACGACATTTGGACAGGTACATGAGGACACTGGTTACTGGCCAATTAGTGGGCAATCAGGAGATGAGTGGGCAAAATTAGAGCACCTAGTATAGGGGGCAGTGTATTGACATGGATAGAAAATTGGTTGGCAGATAGGAAACAAAGAGTAGGAATTAATGGGTCCCTTTCGCAATGGCAGGCAGTGACTAATGGGGTACCGCAAGGCTCGGTTCTGGGACCGCAGCCATTTACATTCCATATATAGATGATTTTGATGAAGGAATAAAAAGTAACATAAGCAGATTTGCAGATGACACAAAGCTGGGTGGCATGATGAACTGTGAAAAAGATGCTATGAGGATGCAGGGTGACTTGTATAGGTTGGGTGAGTGGGCAGATGCAGTGTAATGTGGATAAATGGGAGGTTATCCACTTTGGTGGCAAGAACAAGAAGGCAGATTATTATCTGAATGGTGTCCGATTATGATAAGGGGAAGTGCAACAAGACCTGGGAATCCTTGTAGATCAGTCACTAAAAGTAAGCATGCAGATATGGCAGGCAGTGAAGAAAGCTAATGGCATGTTAGCCTTCGCAACGAGAAGATTTGAGTACAGGAGCAAAGAAATCCTTCTGCAGTTGTACAGGGCCCTGGTGAGACCACATCTGAGGTATTGTGTGCACATTTGGTCTCCCAATTTGTGGAAGGACATTCTTGCTATTGATGGAATGCAGCGCAGGTTCACGAGGTTAATTCGCAGGATGGCGGGACTGTCATATGATGAAAGAATGGAGCGACTGGGCTTGTATTTACTGGAGTTTAGAGGGGATCTTATAGAAACAGATACAATTATTAAGGGATGCAGGAAACATGTTTCCGATGTTGGGGGAGTCCAGAACCAGGTGCCACAGTTTAAGAATCAGGTGTAGGCCATTTAGTACTGAAATGAGGAAAAACTCTTTCACCCAGAGAGTTGTGAAGTTATGAAATTCTCAAAGGTCAGACTGTGAGTGGGAGGGGGAGTTGAAGTGCTCAGCCACCGGGTCTGACCTTTCTCTCATGGGCCTCTCCAGTGCCATAGTGAGGCCAACTGGAAATTGGAGGAACAGCACCTCATATTTCGCTTGGGCAGCTTGCAGCCCAGCGGTATGTACATTGACATCTCCAACTTTAGACATTTCCTCTGTCTCTCTCCTACTTCCCCCCCCTCCCCCTTCCCAGTTCTCCCACTGTCTTCCTGTCTCCACCTATATCCTTTCTTTGTCCGCCCCCCCTGACATCAGTCTGAAGAAGGGTCTCGACCCGAAGCGTCACCTATTCCCGCGCGGACTAATGTGACACACTCTCTCCCCTTTCACTCTCCCCTTCTCTCTCTCACACTCACCCCATCTCACTCTCTCTCTCTCTCTCCTCTCCTTTGACTAAATAAACTAAACTAAATTAAAGAGCTCTAGGGGCGAGCGGAAGCTAGGAATATGGGGAGAAGCATGCACAGGTTACTGATTGTGGATGATCTGCCATGATCACAATGAATGGCGGTGTTGGCACGAAGGGACAAATGGCTTCCTCCTGCACCTATTTTCTACGTTTCTATGTTTCTAAACTAATAATAAACTCTCCCCTTTCTCTCCCCCTCCCCCTCACAATAATAAATGAATTCACAATAATAAACTAAACTAATATTTGATATTCTTTCTCGCATTCCATTTTATAATAAATTCAACAATAAATTAAACTAATATTTGTTACCCACTCTGTCTCCCTCCCCTTCCTTCCCCCTCACTCTCTCTCCCCTCTTTCTCTACAACCCCCCATTTTATAAGACTACATTTACAATAATCAATTAAACTAAACTAATATTTGATACCAACTCCCCACTCTCTCTCTCCCCACTCTCCCCTCCCCGACCTCTCCTCTCTTTCCCCCTCTCTCTGCCCTCTCCCTCTCTCCCTTTTCTCCCCAGTCTCTCTCTCTTCCCCAGTCTCTCCACCTCTCTCTCCCCCCCCCTCTCTCTCTCTCTCTCTCTCTCTCTTCCCCTCACCCCATTTCTCTCTCTCATCTCTTTTGACTAAATAAAATAAAATAAGTTAAAATAAAAACTAAAGTCTCCCCTCTTCCTCCTTTCTCTCCCCCTCTCTCTCTCTCCCTTTCTCCCCTTCTCTCTTCCCCCTCTATCTCACCTCTCTCTCACTTCCCTCACTCTATCCTCCCTCTATCTTACCCCTCTCTCTCTCTCACCCCCCTCTCTCCCTTCCTTCAGTCTCTCCCCGTCTCTCATTCCCCTCTCCCCCTCTCTCTCTCCCCCTCTCCACTTCATTTTCATAAATTTACAATAATAAACTAAACCAATATTTGATACCATGTCCCCCCATCCATTTGAGAACAAAATTTATAATATATTAAGCTAATATTTATTACCCCCTCTCTCTCCCTCCCCTCCCTCCCCGCTCTCTCTCTCTCTCCCCTCTCTCTCCCCCTCTTTCTCTCCCCCGTGTACTATATAAGAATACATTTAAAAGTCACAACGTCATGGAGTCATGCAGCACGGAAATATACGGCCCAACTCGCCCACTCCAGTGCAACTTGCCCCTTCTATCCCAGTCCTACCTGCCCGCTTTGGCCCATATCCCTCTCAACCCGTCCCATCCACGTACATGTCTAAATGTTTCTTAAACGTTGCACTAGTACTTGCCTCTGGCAGCCCGTTCTATACACCCACCACCCTGTGTTTACGAGGACATTCTGTTTTATGTGTGCGAGACTTGTAGCCGATATCTGACTTTCCTCATATAGGCACAGACACAAAGTAAACCAGCTCGGAGATCAGAGGCGGTTCCATCTAACAAGTCGGTTCATTAAAGGCCTTATCGACGCACAAAGGGAAACACTCTATGGAGACCCACCTCTCTCT
Source organism: Rhinoraja longicauda (assembly GCF_053455715.1). NCBI lineage: Eukaryota > Metazoa > Chordata > Chondrichthyes > Rajiformes > Arhynchobatidae > Rhinoraja > Rhinoraja longicauda. The sequence goes on along the minus strand of NW_027601348.1, from coordinate 22,513 downwards.
CTCCTCTCCTGTACTCTCTCCCCCTCTCCTCCCTCTCTCCCCTCCCCCCTCTCCCCCATACCCCCTCTCTGTAACACAAAGCTCTCTCTCTCTCCCCCTCTCTAATTCTACTATCAGTTATGACCTTATGACAAACAGGGGGAGTATTGGGGAGTGGAGGAGGTGTGTGGGAGAGAGAGGGTAGTATGGGAATGAGAAGAGTGGTAAGAGAGAGTGCGGTGGAGCATTGGGAGAGATAGGGGGAGTGTGGGGAATGTGAGGGGTAGGGGTGTGGGCAGAGAGGGGCATGTGCGTGGGGAGAGAGATGGAGAGGCATGTGGGGGAGAGAGGAGGAGGAGTGTGGGGAAAAGAATGGGAGGAGTGGTGAGTGTGTGGGGAGAATGTAGGAGTGTGGGGATGGAGAGTGGGAGGAGAGTGGGGAGAGAGGGGGTGCGGAGAGAGAGGGGGATGTGTATGGGGAGAGAGATTGGAGGAGTGTGGCAAGACAGAGGGGAGAGTGGGGAGAGAGTGGGTTGGAGTGTGGAGAGGGGGGAGGAGGTGGGAAAGCAGAATCGGAAAAGTGGGGAGAGAGAGAGGACAGAGAACGGGAGGAGGGAGAGCGAGAGAGAGTGACGTGTGTTGGGAGAGACGCATAATGTGTTATTCTTTCAATCGTATCTAGCAGAAAGTTATTGACTCATTATCACCGCTGCTTATTAAAGTGAAAATAACAAATAAATACGTCTGCACCCGCCAACGTGGATAGAACAACAAGATGCAGTGAGAGCTCATTATAGATGAGATTAATTACTGAAATTGTCACTGCTTATCCAGACCTACCTCTGACCACACTGATAATGTCACTGCTTATCCAGACCCATCATTGACCACGCTGATAATGTCACTGCTGATCCAGAGCCATTACTGACCACAATGATATTACTGCTTATCCAGACCCATCACTGACCACACTGATAATGTCACTGCTTATCCAGACCCATCACTGACCACACTGATAATATCACTGCTTATCCGGACCTTTGACAAAGTCTCCCATGGTAGACCGATCCAGGAGGTGAAGGCAGTTAACAGTGACTTGGTCGCATGAATTCAAAACTGTCTGAATGATAGAACAAAGAGGGTTGTGGTGGAAGGGCAATATTCAGGCTGGAGGTCTGTGACCAGTAGTGATATACAGGGATCTGTGCTGGGACCTCTACTGTTTGTGATACACATAAATGACTTGGGCGTGAATATACACGGGTTGCTTTGTAAGTTTGCGGATGACACCAAGATTTCTGGGGTTGTGGAATGTGAGGGAGGCTGTCTCAGTATTCAGTGGCGTATAGATCAAGTAGGGAGATGGGACGTGTGGGGGAAATCACAGATGCAAATTATTCTGAGCAAGTGTGACATGTTGGGTGGTCAAATGTGAGTGCAAAATATACAATTAAAGGCATGACCCTTAACAGCAGTGATGTATAAAAGTATCTTGCGATCCAGGTTCACAGCTCTCTGAAGGTGATAACGGCAGTGGACAGTTATAAAGAGGCATATGGTACAGTTTCGTTCATTGGTCAAGGAGTGGTGGTCTGTCTCAGGGATTGGTGCTGCGCTCATTGTTGTTTGTCATCTGTGTCAATGAGTTGCCTGAGAATGTAAGGGACTAATGTAAAAGTTTGCAGTTGACACTAAAGTAGGCGGTATCACAGGCATTGAAAATGGTTGGCAAGGATTAAGTAGGAACTTTTTCAAATTGGAAAGTGGCCTGAGAAATTTCAAATAGTGTTTCTTGCAGATGTGTGAGATTTTAAATTAGGGAGGACAAGCCAGGGCATGATCTTCACCGTGAATGGTAGTTAGCTGGGTCGTGTTGGAGAACAGAGGGATCTCAGAATAAAAGTACATTGTTGCAAGAAAAGGGATGTAACAGGGGGAAAGGGTGGTGGAGAAGGGTTTTTTGGCCCACTGTCTTCATCAGCTAGTGAATAAAATGTAGAAGTTGGAAAGTTATGTTCAGGTGGACCAGACGTTGGTGACGATGCACTTGGAGTAACGTGTATAATCTGCCGTCACCATGTTTAGGAAATATGCTACTAATTTGCAAAGAGTGCAGAAAATAATTTCAACACGTTGCCAGAAAACAAGGGTCGGAGCTAGAGGGAAATGTTGGGCTCGCCAGGAATTTATTCCATGGAGCGCAGCAGGCAGTGCAGTGACCTCATAGAGGTGGATAGTGTCATAGGTAACGTCATAATGGGAACACTAAGACATTTGGACAGGTACATGAGGGGAATGGTTTAGAGGGAGATGATTTATATGCCGGCAAATGGGAATAGTTCAGATGAACTAAAATGCACCATCGCTCCCCATGAAACAAAGCAATCTTTGTCTGAAATCTGCGTCAGGGACAGCACTAACATACAAACTGCTTTTAAATAGCCCTTGGATATTTTATTACCACATAACTCGAGCCTTGAAATCAGGGGAATTAAACATAAATAGATAGCCATATTTCTCAAAAATGCAGATTAAGCAGAAAACATTATAATTGCCTGTCTCATACATTGGTCATTTTTAATAACAGTCCCTGATCATTGAAGTGTTTATTTCAGTTTCTATGAGTGCCAGGTTTGCACTGCATGATGGGAGATATGCTCTCTTGAATTACATGATAAATAAGCACATAAATGAAGTCTGTGTGTGTGGCAGCTTTCTCTGTGCCGCTGTGTGGACAGCCCAGACGGATGAGTTGGTCATTTACTCTCAGGCCGACCATGCTGTCTAGTCTGTGAGTTTGAATTGGCATCTACCTGTCACCTGGTCTGAAGTAGTTCACTACAAAATAAACTGCAGATTGAACAGAGCCACAGATAGTGTTCACCGGCTGGAACTAATATTCCCCATTGGGAGAAACGCAAAGAACATTTAACCAACTCCCCCTTTCTCAGGTCTGAAGCTGCATTTTAATTTTCAGCATTATGTGTTATTCTTTCAAGTGTATGCCAGAGAAAGTTAATTAGCATTTCTAACCTGTGTTAATTAAGAAGAAAATAACAAGCTAATGCATCTTCAGCTGCCGTGTTTACCAGCAGCAAAATGCAGTTAATGCTCATTAAAGTTTAGATTAATTATGGATACTGAACTTGAGTTAACCCTTTAGAGTCGAACATTTGAATTAAAAAGAAGGGTTTCTTTGACAGGATCTGGGGAAAATTGATCATTTATTTGAGCCATGACACCAACTAGATAAATGCCGAGCTAGATATTGGAAGATTGTGTTATATAGAACTAGATGGTATGTTTGTGCGAATATTGAAATCTTTCCAGATAACCAATCATTGTTACTTTTTTATATTTTATTTGGTAAGTGTACCACACCGTCTTATTCAAATGTCTTTATTTATTTATATTCGTTGCTTATTTATCTATTTATTTTTGTTGTTTTTCTTATTATATTTTATTTATGTCGATGGTGTTGTACTGTTTTGTATATATCTCTGTGAAAAAACAAAATAAAAACTGAAGAAAAATAAAAAGAAAGGATTCTTTATTTTACATCATATCAAATGTAAAACATCGGTGTCAGATTTAATGAGATCATGTCACTGCTTATCCTGACCCATCACTGACCACACTGATAATGTCACTGCTTATCCAGACCCATCACTGACCACACTGATAATGTCACTGCTTATCCAGACCCATCACTGACCACACTAACGTCACACATAGGTATGTTCTTTGTATCATCCATTCCCAGGACATCTCACATACTGTAACAACCAGCTACCCAGTTCCATCGCACGCTGCTCAGATATATTTTCACCAGTGACAACGTTGACAACATTTGCCTCGTGCTGATTTGTACGGACACCTCTGAACTCACTGATGGTTTCACTTCCCATCTGTGTATGATTCTGAACGCATTTGAGCTACAAATGAATACCCACATACAGAAAAATCAAGATTTAACTGTTCCTCCAAGTGCAGCGCTCTCCTCGGTTGTACTTCAAATATCTGCGAGGCCCTTTTGTGTAGTTCTGGTCACCATATTATAGATATGATGTCCTGTTGCCAGAAACAGTGCGGAACAAATTCACCAGGATGTTATCTGGAATGGACAGCGTTAGATTGAAGACAGAATCAATTGGGAGGGATTGGTCTCCTTGTAGCGCAGGAGGATGAGGGGTGATCTTATAGACATGTTTTAGACCATGAAAGGAATAGATGGAGTGGATGCTCGGATTTCCCTGCCCTGAATAGGCGAATCGAGGTCCAGAGGACATACGTTTAAGTGGAAGGGAAAACCATTGAATAGGAATCTGAGGTGTAACTTTTTCACACAATGGGTGGTGGATGTATGGAACAAACTGCCAGATGAGGAATTTGAGGCACGGACTATCCCAAGATTTATGAAATAGTTAGACAGGTTGGGTACATGAATAGGACAGGTATGGTGGGATATGGACCAAATGCAGACAGGTGGAACTAGTGTAGATGGGGCCTGATGGCTGGTGTGGGCAAGTTGGGCTGAAGGGCCTGATTCCACACCATATCACTCTATGACTCTATGAATACAGGGCTGAACTGCCTCCTCTGGCACATCGTTCCACACACCCACCACCCTTTGTGTGAAAAATTACCCCTCGGGTTCCGATTAAATTTCCCCCCTCATCTTAAACCTGGCCCCCCTGGTTCCTGCTTTCCCCTCTCTGTGCGTCTGCCAGATCTATTCCTCTCATTATTTTGTTCAGCTGTAGAAGATCATCCCTCATCCTCCTGTGCACCAAGGGATAAAGTACTAGTCTGCTGACCCTGTCCCTCTAGATCAGGCCCACGGGTCCGCGCTGCATCCTCGTACATCTCCTCTATCACCTTTCCAGATTGACACCATATTTCCTATATCATGGTGCACACAACTGATCACAATACTCCAAATGCAGCCTGACCAACGTCTTATACAATGGCAACATAACCTCCGAATATCTATACACAATGCTCTGACTGAAGACGCCCAATGTTACAAAAGCCTTTTTAACCACGCTATCAACCTGTGACGCTACATTCAACACACTATGTACCTGTCGTCCTAGATCCCTCTGCTCTACAGTTAATTCACCTTTCTGCCTCGTTTCCAGGTCATCGGTACTGACACTTCTGAACTCACTGATGGTTTCACTTCCCAGGTGCGTCTGATTGTGAACACACTTGCACTACAGGTGAACATCAAAATAAAGAATAATCAAGACTTAACTGCTCCTCCAAATGCAGCGCTCTCCTCAGTTGTACTTCAAATATCTGAAAGGCCCTTTTGTGTAGTTCTGGTCACCATATTATACAAATGATGTCCTGTTGCCAGATGCAGTGCGGAACAGATTCACCAGGATGTTATCTGGAATGCACAGCGTTAGTTTGAGGACAGATTTGATCGGGTGGGATTGATCTCATTGGAGCAAGAATGCAGAGGGATGACCTTACTGAGGCTTGTAAAATTATGTCAACTACAGCAGGGTTGAATACATGGTCACAGTTACTTCCCAGGCTGCGAGAATCTAAACCCAGAGAACTTACGTTTAATCGAAAGGGGAGAGATTTAAGGGAATTCTGACTTCAAAGACGGAGCAGTCTATTCATTTGAGGCGGTGGGGACAGATACCATCACAGCAAATAAACAGCATTTGGACAGCCGTTGTTTCGGATGGGAATGGAGTGATATGGGACAAATACAGGTGAATGAGATTACCGTAGATATGCATCTCGGTCTGCATGGACGAGCTGGGCTGAAGGGCCTGTTTCCATGTGGTTCCCATGACTGGAATCAGCGGTTCTGTAATCACTAATGTGCTCTGTCATCGGCCTCCCCAGTTGTAGCCACATAGCAGGCACACCACTGACTGCACAACAGTGGCGATACTGTATTGGGTGGTGGTGTCACCAACAACGGAGACACATTGTTCATCTCCCTCACAAGTGTCCAACAGGTGCTTCACTCACCGCAAACTAAATTCTAGCCTGGAAATCCGAGGAATTAAACGCCAATAGGTGTCGAATTGTATCAAACTTAGTTTGAGCAACAACATGATATAACTGCCTGTCATATACGTTGATCATTTTAATATGTCTCTGATCATTGAAGTGTTTCTTTCAGTTTCTCTGTGTGCCAGTTATACACAGCAGGAAGGGAGAAATGCTCTCTTGTATTAATTAATAAACAGGCACAGAAATACAGACTGAGTTTGTGTGAGAGCTCTCTTAAATTCACTGGAATTTGGGATGAGAGGGGATCTTGTAGAAACATATACAATTCGGAGGAAGGGCCTCCACCTATTCCTTCCCCCCAGAGATGCTGCGTGTCCCGCTGAGTTACTCCGGCTTTTTGTGTCTATTTTCGGTTTAAACCAGCATCTACAGTTCCTTCTTACACGTATAATAATAATAATAATAATAATATATTTACAAATACAATTAACATAGAAACAAACAGACAAACAGACAAACTATCCTGACGGAAAAGCGGCGAATAATCAACGCCAGCGTCCTCTCACGTCAGGGTCCGGCAGTAGACATTAAAGAACACAAGACACACAGATACAATTTTTTACACAAAACAGCCATCACAGTGATTGCTCTAGGCATACCCTCACTGTGATGGAAGGCAAAGTCTTATCGTATACAATTCTTAAGGGATTGGGCAGTTTAGATGTAGGAAAATGTTCCCGATGTTGGGGAAGCCCAGAACATGGATCACAGTTGAAGAATAAGGGGTAACTCAATTATTACTGAGATGAGAAAAATCTGATCTGTCATCGGCCTCCCCAGATGAGATGAATTGTGAATCTGTGGAATTCTCTGCCGCAGAAGGCAGTGGAGGCCAATACACGGGAGGTTTTCAAGAGGGAGTCAGATATGGCTCTTATGGCTAATGGAATAAAGCTTCATGGGGAGAAAGCAGGAACGGGGTACTGATTTAGGATGATCAGCCATGATCATATTGAATGGCGGTTCTGGCTCAAAAGGCCAAATGGCCTACTCCTGCAACTATTTTCCATGTTTCTATGTTTTTAAACCACGGTGGACAGCCCAGGCGGGTGAGTTGGTCATTAACTCTCAGAACGACTTTGCTGTCAGGTCTGTGGGTTTCAATTAGCATCAACCTGTCAACTGGTCTGAAGTAGTTCAATAAAAAAATAAACTGCAGATTGAACAGAACTTCGCCTTGTGTTCACCGGCTGGAACTAATATTCCCCACTGGGTGAATGGCACAGCACAATTACTCACCATCACTGACCACACTGATAATATCACTGCTTATCCTGACCCATCACTGACCACGCTGATAATGCACAGCTTATCCAGACCCATCACTGACCACACTGAAAATGTAATTGCTTATCCAGACCCATCACTGACAGCACTGATAATGTCACTGCTTATCCAGGCCCATCACTGACAGCACTGATAATGTCACTGCTTATCCAGACCCATCACTGACCACACTGATAATGTCACTGCTTATCCAGACCGATCACTGACCACACTGATAAAGTCACTGCTTATCCAGACCCATCACTGATGACACTGATAATGTCACTGCTTATCCAGACCCATCATTGACAACACTGATAATGTCGCAGCTTATCCAGGCCCATCACTGACCACACTGACGTCACACACAGGTATGTTCTTTGTATCATCCATTCAAAGGACATCTCACATACTGTAACAACCAGCTACCCAGTTCCATCGCACGCTGCTCAGATATATTTTCACCAGTGACAACGTTGACTAAACATTTGCCTCGTGCTGATTGGTATGGATACTGATGGCTTCACTTCCCATCTGCGTCTGATTCTGAACACACTTACACTACAAATAAACACCAAAATACAGAAAAATCAGGACTTAACTGTTCCTCCAAGTGCAGCGCTCTCCTCAGTTGTACTTTAAATATCTGCGAGGTCCTTTTTTGTAGTTCCGGTCACCATATTTTAGATATGATGTCCTGTTGCCAGAGGCAATGCGGAACAGATTCACCAGGCTGTTATCTGGAATGGACAGCGTTAGTTGGAAGACAGAATCAATTGGGTGGTCTTCTTGGAGCGCAGGAGGATGAGGGGTGACCTTATAGACATGTTTTAAACCATGAAAGGAATAGATGGAGTGGATGCTCGGATTCTCCTGCCCTGAATAGGCGAATCGAGGTCCAGAGGACATACGTTTACGTTGAAGGGAAAATCATTGAATAGGAATCTGAGGGGTAACGTTTTCACACAATGGGTGGTGGATGTATGGAACAAACTGCCAGATGAGGAATTTGAGGCAGGGACTATCCCAACATTTATGAAATAGTTATACAGGTCGGGTACATGAATATGACAGGTTTGGTGGGATATGGACCAAATGCAGACAGGTAGAACTAGTGTAGATGGGGCCTGTTGGCTGGTGTGGGTAAGTTGGGCTGAAGGGCCTGATTCCACACCATATCACTCTATGACTATGAGTACAGGGCTGAACTACCTCCTCTGGCACCTCGTTCCACACACCCACCATCCTTTGTGTGAAAAATACCCCTCAGGTTCCGATTAAAGACCCCCCTCATCTTAAACCTAGGCCCCCTGGTTCCTGCTTCCCCTTCTCTGTGCGTCTACCAGATATATTCCTCTCATTATTTTGTTCAGCTGTAAGAGATGATACCTCATCCTCCTGTGCAGCAAGGAATATAGTACTAGTCTGCTAAACATGTCCCTCCAGATCAGGCCCCCTGGTCCTGGTAACATCCTCGTAAATATGCGCTATCGCCTTTCCAGATTGGCACCATCTTTCCTGTATCACGGTGCCCACAACTGAACACAATACTACAAATGCGGCCTTACCAACGTCTTACACAATGGCAACATGACCTCCGAATATCTATACGCAATGTTCTGACCGAAGACGGCCAATGTTACAAAAGTCTTTTTGACCACACTATCAACCTGTGACGCTACATTCAACACGCGATGTACCTGTCGTCCTAGATACCTCTGCTCTACAGTTAATTCACCTTTCTGCCTCGGTTGCAGTTCATCGGTACTGACACTTCTGAACTCACTGATGTTTTCACTTCCCATGTGCGTCTGATTGTGAACACACTTGCCCAACAGCTGAACATCCAGATAATGAATAATCAAGACTTAACTGCTCCTCCAAGTGCAGCGCTCTCCTCAGTCGTACTTCAAATATCTGCGAGGCCCTTTTGTGTAGTTCTGGTCACCATATTATACAAATGATGTCCTATTGCCAGAGGCAGTGCTGAACAGATTCAACAGGATGTTATCTGGAATGGACAGCGTTAGTTTGAGGACAGATTTGATCAGGTGGGATTGATCTCATTGGAGCAAGAATGCAGAGGGATGACCTTACTGAGGCTTGTAAAATTATGTCAACTATAGCAGGGTTGAGTAGATGATCACAGTTATTTCCCACGCTGGGAGAATCTAAACCTAGAGAACGTAAGTTTAATCGAAAGGGGAGAGATTTAAGGGAATTCTGAGGCCAAACCTGGAGCAGTCTATTCATTTGAGGCGGTGGGGACAGATACCATCACAGCAAATAAACAGCATTTGGACTGCCGTTTGTTTCGGATAGGAATGGAGGGATATGGGACAAATACAGGTGAATGAGATTACCCTAGATATGCATCTCGGTCTGCATGGACGAGTCGGGCCGAAGGGCCTGTTTCCCTGTTGTTCCCATGACTGGAATCAACGGTTCTGTAATCTCTCATGTGCTCTGTCATCGGTCTCCCCAGTTGTAGCCACATAGCAGACACATCACTGTCTGCACAACAGTGGCGATACTGTATTGGGTGGTGGTGTCACCAACAACGGCGGCACATTGTTCATCTCCCTCGCAAGTGCCAACACGTGCTTCACTCTCCTCAAACTAAACTCTAGCTTGGAAATCCGAGGAATTAAACGTCAATAGGTGTCCAATTTTCACAAACCTGCAGTTTAAACAGCAGCACGATATAACTGCCTGTCATATACGTTGGTCGTCTTAATATGTTTCTGATCATTGAAATGTTTCTTTCAGTTTCTATGTGTGCCAAATATATACAGCAGGAAGGCAGAAATGCTCTCTTGTATTAATTAATAAATAGGCACAGAAATACAGACTGAGTGCGTGTGAGAGCTCTCTTAAAATCACTGGAATTTAGGATGAGAGGGGATCTTGTCGAAACATATAGAATTCTGAAGAAGGGTCTCCACCCATTCCTTCTCCCAAGAGATGCTGCCTGTCCCGCTGAGTTTCTCCAGCTTTGTGCATGTGTTAAGGCGCTTAACCAGCATCTGCAGTTCCTTCTTACATATATACAATTGTTAAGGGATTGGCCAGGCAAGATGCACGAAAAATGTTCCCGATGTTGGGGGAGCCCAGAGCAGGGATCACAGTTTAAGAATAAGGGTTAGCTCAATTATTACTGAGATGAGGTAAGACTGATCTGTCGTCGGCCTCCCCAGTTGAGATGAATTGTGAATCTGTTGAATTCTCTGCCACAGAAGGCAGTGGAGGCCAATTCACAGGAGGTTTTCAAGAGTGAGTCAAATATCGCTCTTAGGGCCAATGGAATAAAGCTGTATGGGGAGAAAGCAGAAGCGGGGTATTGATTTGGGATGATCAGCCATGATCATATTGAATGGTGGTGCTGGCTCAAAAGGCCAAATGGCCTACTCCAGCAACTATTTTCCATGTTTCTCTGTTTCTAAACCATTGTGGACAGCCCAGACGGGTGAGTTGGTCATTAAGTCTCAGACCGACTTTTCTGTCAGGTTTGTGGGTTTGAATAACATCTACCTGTCAACTGGTCTGAAGTCGTTCAATAAAAAATAAATTACAGATTGAACAGAACCTCGCCTTGTGTTCACCGGCTGGAACTAATATTCCCCACTGGGTGAATGGCACAGCTCAATTGCTCAACTCTCCCTATCTCAGATCTGAAGCTGCATTTTAATTTTCAGCATTATGTGTTATTCTTAAAGTGCCGGAGAGAGGCAATTAGTATTTATATCCATTGTTAATTAAGATGAAAATCACAAATTAAAGCATCTTCACCTGCCGTGTTTACCAGCGTGGATAGAGCAGCAAGATGGAGTTAGTGCTCATTCCAGATTAGATTAATTACAGATACTGAACGTACGTTAACCCTTTAGAGTCAAACATCTGCAATAATGTAAAACACAAGTTTGTTATCCACTTTCGTATGAAATACAAAACACGGGAGTTAAGATGAAATGGAAGCATCCCAACCTGATGCATGGACACAGAAACATAGAGAAATAGAAAATAGGTACAGGAGTGGGCCATTCGGCCCTCGAGCCTGCACCACCATTCAACATGATCATGGCTGATCATCCTAAATCAGTAACCCGTTCCTGCTTTCTCCCCATATCCCTTGTTTCCGTGACCCGAAGTGCTATATCTAACCTATGCTTGCAAGCATCCAGTAAATTGGCATCCACTGCCTTCCGTGGCAGAGAATTCCACAGATTCACAACTTCCTGGGTGAAAACGTTTATCCTCACATCAGTCCTAAATAGTCTACCCCTTATTCTTAAACTGTAACCCCCCGGTTCAGGACTCCCCCAACATCGGGGACATATTTTCTGCATCTAGCCTGTCCAATCCCTTAAGAATTTTATGTTTCTATAAGATCATAAGATCAGTGATAATGTCACTGCTTATCCAGACCATTTACTGACCACGCTGATAATGTCACTGCTTATCCAGACCCATCACTGACCACAATGATAATGTCACTGCTTATCCAGACCCATCACTGACCACACTGATAATGTCACTGCTTATCCAGACCCATCATTGACCACACTGATAATGTCACTGCTTATCCAGACCCATTACTGACTGCACTGACGTCACACACAGGTAATTTCTTTGAATCATCCATTCCAAGGACATCTCACATAACAACCAGTTCCCAGTTCCGTCGCACAATACTCAGATATATTTTCACCAGTGAAATCATTGGCAACATTGGCCTCGTGCTGAGCCACGGTAGATGATTGAACAAACGGTAGCGCAGCGGTAGAGTTGCTGTTTTACAGCGAATGCAGCGCCGGAGACTCAGGTTCGATCCTGACTACGGGTGCTGCACTGTAAGGAGTTTGAACGTTCTCCCCGTGACCTGCGTGGGTTTTCTCCGAGATCTTCGGTTTCCTCCCACACTCCAAAGACGTACAGGTATGTAGGTTAATTGGCTGGGTAAATGTAAAAATTGTCCCTAGTGGGTGTAGGATAGTGTTAATGTACGGGGATCACTGGGCGGCACGGACTTGGTGGGCCGAAAAGGCCTGTTCCCGGCTGTATATATATGATATGATATGAAATGATACGATAATATGCAGGTTACTGACCCACAGCTAACCTTTGAACAGAAACTATGACTGTTAATGTTAAAAAACAAGTGTGATTAACATGATTTGGCTTGAAGTGGATGATCAGCCATGGTAACAAAGAATGGCGGTGCTGGCTCGAAGGGCCTAATGGCCTCCTCCTGCACCTATTTTCTATGTTTCTATGTTTCGAAGTGAATCTGTTCTCCGATCCCAGGACAGAGATCTATGGACAAGTGAGGAATGTCTTACTGCCCTATTTGTGCACACACCCTCCAGTTATAGAGACATGGAGTCAGAGAATCTGAGAGGCTTTGGCCCAGCCTGCCCACACTGGCCAACATGTCTCATCCACATTAGTCCCACCTGCCTTCGATCGGCACATATTCCTATCAATGGCTTATCGATGCCTGTCTAAATGGTCCTTCAAGTTTGCGAGAGTATTTTTGTGTTAGCACCTTAATATAATACATTTTATAATGAGTAGCTTTAGTATCTTTGTACCTGATAGTACCTTTTATAGTCAGCTTTTCTAAGACGTGAGCAAAAACGGTCGATCAGGGCAGATCTGTAGATATTGAATACATGGACTTCAGCATTGTATTCGAGAAGGTTCCTCGTGGTAGCTTGCTCTTGAAGGTTAGATCGCATGAGACGCAAGGAGAGATAGCTGAATGGATAGCAAATTGGCTTCATGGAAGGAAGCAGAGGGTGATAGTGGAAGGTTGCTTCTCAGACTGGACGCCAGTGACTAGTGGCATGCGTCAGGGTTCGCTGCTGGGCCCGTTACTGTTTGTCATCTATATCAAAGATTTGGATGAGATCACGCAGCGGCAAGATTAGCAAGTTTGCAGATGAAACAAAAGTGGGTTGTTTTGCAGTCAGTAAAGATGGTTGTGATGAAGTGCAATAGGATCTTGATCGATTAGCCACGTGTACTGAGGAATGGTTGATGGAATTAATGCAGATAAATGTGAGAAGCATAGAAACATAGAAAATAGGTGCAGGAGGATGCCATTTGGCCCTTCTAGCCAGCACCGCCATGCATTGTGATCATGGCAGAGCATCCACAATCAGTAACCTGTGCCTGCCTTCTCCCCATATCCCTTGATTCCGCTTGGCCCTGGAACTCTAGCTAACTCTCTTTTAAATTCATCCAATGTGTTGGCCTCCACTGCCTTCGTAGGCAGAGAATTCCACAAATTCACAACTCTCTGGGTGAAAAAATAAATTCACCTCAGTTTTAAATGGCCTCCCCTACAATCTTAGACTGTGCCCACTTGTTCTGGACTCCCCCAACATCGGAAAAAAGTTTCCTGCATCTAGCTTCTCCAGTCCTTTTATAATTTTATCCATTTCTATATGATTCCATCTCATACATCTGAATTGCAGTGAACACAAGCCCAGTCATTCCAATCTTTCCTCATTTGACAGTCCCGCCATCCCGGGGATTAACCTCGTGAATCAACGCTGCACTGCCTCAATCGCAAGGATGTCCTTCCTCAAATTAGGAGACCAAAACTGCACACAATATTCCAGATGTAGTCGCACCATTGCCCTATACAAATGCAGAAGGACCTCTTTACTCCAATAGTCAAATCAAAGTATGGTATTGCAAAGTGAGGTATTGCATTTTGAGAAATCTAACCTGGGCAGGACCGACACAGTGAATGGTAGGGTTCTGGGTAGTGTTGTAGGGCAGAGGGATCTAGGAGTGCAGGTGCACAGTTCCTTGAAGGCGGAAGCACAGGTCGATCTGGTGTTGACAAAAAGGCTTTTGGCACATTGGCCTTTATCAGCCAGAGTATGGAGTATGGATGTTGGGAGGTCATGTTGCAGCAATATAAGACCTTCGTGAGGCTGCATTTGGAGTATTATGTTCTGTTCTGGGTACCGTGTTATAGGAAAGACGTTGCCAAACTGGAAACGTTCCAGGTACATTTTACGAGGATAGTGCCAGTGTCTGACCTGTAGGAAGAGGTTGAGTAGGCTCGGACTATCCATTGGAGCACAAGAGGAAGAGGGGTGGTCTTATTTAGGTGTATTTGATCATGAGAGGAATTGATCGGATAAATGCACAGATTCTCTTGCCCTGAGTACGAGAATCGAGCTCCAGAGGACATACTTTTAACATGAATAGGAAAAGCTGTCATTGGAATCGGTGGGATAACTCTTTCACACAAAGGGTGGTGGATGCATGGAACAAGCTGCCAGAAGAGGTAGTTGAGGCAGGGACAATCCCAACATTTAAGAAATTGTTAGACAGGTACACGAATAGGACGGGTTTGGAGGGATATGGATGAAACGGAGGCAGGTGGGAGCAGGGACATGTTGGATGGTGTGGGCAAGTTGGGCCGAAGGGCCTGTTTCCACAACGTATCACTCCATGACTCTATGAGCACCGGCCTGAAAAACCTCCTCTGGCAACTCGTTCCATTCACCCACCAAACTTTGTGTGATAAATTACCCCTCAGGTTCCGATGAAATGTTCCCACCTCATCTTAAACCTCCGTCCCATGGTTCTTGCTTCCCCTTCTCTGTGCGCCTGCCAGGTGTATTCCTTTCATTATTTTGTTCACCTCTAAAAGATCACCCCAGTTAATCCTGCGCATCACAGAATAAATTACTAGCCTGCTGAATCTGTGGCTGTAGACCAGGCCCTCCAGTCCTGGCAACATCCTCGTAAATCTGCTCTACGCCCTTTGCAGATTACACCATTTTCCCGATACTACGGTGCCCAACACTGAACACAATAATCTAAATATGGACTCACCAACGTCTTAAACAATTGCAACATGACCTCCCAACTTCAAAACTCAAAGCTCTCGCTGATGAAGGCCAATGTGCCTAAAGCCTTTTCGACCAAACTATTTACCTATGACGCTACATTTAACGCACTGTGTACCTGTCGTGCTAGATCCCTCTGCTCTACAGTTAATGCATCTTTTTGTCTCGGTTCCAGCTCATCGGGACTGACACCCCTGAATTCACAGATGGTTTCATTTCCAATCTGCGTCTGATTCTGAACAAACCTGCACTGCAGCTGAACATGAAATTATAGAAAAATCAAGACTTAACTGCTCCTCCACATGCAGCGGCCTCCTCAGTTGTGCTTCAAATATCTGCGAGGCCCTTTTGTGTAGTTATGGTCACCATATCATGGAAATTATGTCCTATTGCCAGAGACAGTGCGGAACAGGTTCACCAGGATGTTATCTGGAATGAATAGTTAGAAGACAGATTAGATCTGTGCTGGGCTCAATGTTGTTTGTCATCCATATCAATGAGTTGCATGAAATTGTACAAAGACTAATTTTTAAGTTTGCAGTTGACACTAAAGTAGATGGTATCACAGACGGAAAATGTTTAGCAAGAATTAAAGCAGGAACTTTTCAAATTGGAAAATGGGCAAACGGTGTTTCTTCCAGATAAGTGTGAGATTTTAATTTTTGAAGTAAAATCAGGGCATGATCGTTACCGTGAATGGTAGTTAGCTAGGGAGTGTTGTAGAGCAAAGGGATCCATACATTAGAAGTAACTCCAGCAAGTCTGCAGATGACACAATGCTGGGTGACAGTGTGAACTGCAAAGAGGATGTTAAGAGGTTGCAGGGTGACTACGCCAGGTTGAGTGAGTGGGCAGATGCATGGCAGATGCAATATAATGTAGATAAATGTGAGGTTATCCACTTTGGCAGCATAAACAAAAAGACAGATTACTATCTCAATGGTGTCAGATGAGGTAACGGGGAAGTACAACACGACCTGGGTGTCCTTGTACACCAGTCACTGAAAGTAAGCGTGCAGGTACAGCAGGCATAGAAGAAAGATAATGGCATGTTGGCCTTCATTACGAGAGGATTTGAATAAAGGTGCAAAGAGGATCTTTTGCAGTTGTATTTTTTGGTCTCATAATTTGAGGAAGGACGTTGAGGCAGTGCGCCATATGTTCACGAGGTTAATCCCTGGGATGGCGGGACTGTCATATTAGGAAAGATTGGAAAGACTGGGCTTGTATTTACTGGAGTTTAGAAGGATTAGAGGGGATCTTATAGAGACGTATAAAATTATAAAAGTACTGGACAAGCTAGATGTAGGAAAAATATTTCCAAAGTTGGGGGAGTCTAGTACCAGGAGCCAAAATCTAAGAATAAAGGGGAGGCCATTTAAAACTGAGGTGAGAAGAAACTTTTTCACCCAGAGACTTGTGAATTTATGGAATTTTCTGCCACAAAAGGCAATGGAGGCCAATTCACTGGATGAATTTGAAAGAGAGTTAGACAGAACTCTAGGGGATGGTGGAATCAAGCGATATGGGGAGAAGGCAGGCACAGGTTACTGATTGTGGATGATCAGCCATGATCACGATGAATGGCGGTGCTCGCTCGAAGGGTCTAATGGCCTCCCCCTGCACCTATTTTCTATGTTTCCAAGTTTCTATGTTACATAGTTCAAAGAAAAGGGACCAAACAGGGAGGTGGGGTGGTGGAGAAGGTTTTTTGAAGCACTGTCTTCATCAATCAGTGAATACAATTTAGAAGTTGGAAAATTATATTCAGTTCGACAAGACGTTGGTGAGGACGCACTTGGAGTAACGTGTATAATTTTTCGTCAGCATGTTTAGGAAATATGCCACTAATTTGTAAAGAGTCCTCAAAATATTTTACAACACGTTGCCAGAAAACAAGGGTCGGAGATACAGGGAAAGGCTGGGCTGCGAGGACTTTATTTCATGAAGCGCAGCAGGCAGTGGAGTGATCTCATGGAGGGGCAGGGTATCATAGGTAACATAGTAATATCAACACAAAGTCATTTGGACAGGTACATGAAGGGAATGGTTTAGAGGGAGATGATTCATATGCCGGTAAATGGGAATACTTCAGATGAACTAAAATGCACCATCCCACCCCATGAAACACGGCAGCCTTTGGGCAAACGTTGCGCCAGGTACAGCACTAACAAATATACTGCTTTTAAATGGCCCTTGGATATTCTGTTACCACAGAACTCTAACCTTGAAATCATGGGATTTGCCTGTCATATATATTGGTCATTTTTGATAACAGTCCCTGATCATTGAAGTGTTTATTTCAGTTTCTACGTGTGCCAGGTTTACACTGCATGATGGGAGATATGCTCTCTTGAATTGCATGATAAATAAGCACATAAATGAAGTCTGCGTGTGTGGCATCTTTCTCTGTGCCGCTGTGTGGACAGCCCAGACAGATGAGTTGGTCATTTACTCTCAGACCGACCTTACTGTCTGGTCTGTGGGTTTGAATTGACTTCTACCTGTCAACTGGCCTAAAGTAGTTCACTACAAAATAAACTGCAGATTGAACAGAGCCACAGCTCGTGTTCACCGGCTGGAACTAATATTTACCATTGGGCGAAACGCACAGAACATTTACCCAACTCACCCTTTCTCAAATCTGAAGCTGCATTTTAATTTTCTGCATTTTGTGTTATTATTTCAAGTGTATGCCGGAGAGAGTTAATTAGCATTTCTAACCTGTGTTAATTAAGATGAAAATAACAAGTTAATGCATCTTCAGCTGCCGTGTTTACCAGCGTGGATAGAGCAGCAAGATAGAGTTCGTGCTCATTAAAGTTTAGATTAATTATGGATATTGAACTTGAGTTAACCCTTTAGAGTCGAACATTTGAATTAAAAAGAAGGGATTCTTTGAGAGGATCTGGGAAAAATTGATCGTTTATTTGAGTCATGACACCAACTAGATAAATGCCGAGCTAGATATTGGAAGATTGTGTTATATGGAACTAGATGTTATGTTTGTGCGAATATTGAAATATTTCTAGATAACCAACATTGTTACTTTTTCATATTTTATTTGGTAAGTGTACCACACTGTCTTATTCAAATGTATTTATTTATTTATCTCCTTTGTTTATTTATTCATTTATTTTTGTTGTTTTTCTTATTTTATTTTATTTATGTTCATGATGTTGTACTGTTTTGTATATATCTCTGTGAAAAATCAATAAAAACTGAAGAGAAAAAAAAGAAAGGATGCTTTATTTTACATCATATCAAATGTAAAACATCGGGGTCAGATTTAATGAGATCATGTCACTGGTTATCCAGACCCATTACTGACCACACTGATAATGTCACTGCTTATCTAGACCATTCATTGACAACACTGATAATGCCACTGCTTATCCAGACCCATCACTGACCACACTGATAATGTTACTGCTTATCCAGACCCATCACTGACCACACTGATAATGTCACTGCTTATCCAGACCCATCACTGACCACACTGATAATGTCACTGCTTGTCCAGACCCATCGCTGACCACACTGATAATGTCACTACTTATCCAGAGAGAAAGAGAGTGAAGAGTGTGGGGAGGAAGAGGAGATGAGTGTGGGGAGAAAGGGAGCTGTGTGGGGAGAGAAAGGGGAGGAGTGGAGAGAAAGGAGGAGGATTGTGGGGATGGAGGGTGGGAAGAAAGGGAGTGTGGGGAGAGGAATTTAATAGTGTGGGGAGAGAGAGGTAGTGGGGAGAGAGAGGAGGCAGGATGACCGTGGTGAGCGAGCGGGGAGTGTGGAGAGAGACGGGGAGTGTGGGGAGGAGTGTGGGGAGAAAGGTGGTTTTAGGGGACAGGGGAGGGAGGAGTGTGAGAGAGAGGGAGGAAGGTTTGTGTGGAGAGAGAGTGGGAGGAATGTGGGGATGGAGGGGGTGGAGTGGGGAAGAGGGAGAGGAGGTGGGTGTGGGAGAGAGGAAGGTGTGTGGGGTGAGAGAGAGGAAGGAGTGTTGGGGAGGAGGGGGATTGTGGAGAGAAAGGAGGAATGTGGGAATTGAGAGGGAGGACTGTGGGGAGAGGGAGGGGAGGAGTGGGGATACGGAGGGAGAGGAGTGTGAGAGAACGGGAGGAGGGATTGTGTGGAGAGAGAAAGGATGCAGGGGGGAGTGTGGGAGAGGGACGGGAGGTGGGTGGGGGATATAGGAAAATGTAGCAAGAGAACGGGAGGAGTGTGGGGAGAGGGGGAGGAGTGGGGAGACAGTGTGGGAGGAGTGTGAAAGAGAGGGAGGAAGGATAGTGTGGAGAGCGAGTTAGAGGAATGTGAGGATGGAGGGGAGGAGTGGGGAGAGTGAAACGAGGGTGGGGGAGGAATGTAGCGAGAGCGAGGGGTACAGGGGAAAGAGGTACAAGAGGAGTGATGGGAGAGAGTGGAGGAGTGGGGAGTGAGTGGAGGAATGTGGCAGAGAAATGGGAGGGGAGGGATAGAGGAAGGAGTGAGGCGAGAGAGGGGAGGTATGTGGGGAGAGAGAGATGGGGCAGAGAATGGACGAACGGGGGAGAGAGGTGAGGAGATAGAGGTGGAGGTGTGTGGGGAATGAGGGGGAATGTGGGGAGAGAGAGGGGGAATGGGGGAGACAGAGGGGGAGGAGTGTGGGGACACAGAATGAGAGGAGTGGTGAGTGTGTGGGGAGAAAGACAGAGTGTGGGGTGGAGAATGAGAGGAGAGTGGGGAGAGAGGGGCTGTGGAGAGAGATGGGGAGGTGTGTGGGGAGAGAGATTGGAGGTGGCAGGACAGAGGGGAGTGTCGGGAGAGAGTGGGAGGAGTGTGGAGAGAGGGGAGGAGATGGGAAGTCAGACGGTCAGAAAATTGGGGAGAGAGACGGGGGATCGGTATGGGAGAGAGAGAATGGACGGAGGGGGAGGGAGAGAGGCAGAGAGAGTGAGGAGTGTTGGGGAGACGCATTATGTGTTACTCACATGTATGCAGGAGAAAGATATTTATTCATTTTAACCACTGCCTATTAAAATGAAAATAACAAATAAAAACGTCTGCACCGGCCAACGTGGATAGAACAGCAAGATGCAGTGAGAGCTCATTAGAGATGAGATTAATTACTAATAGTGTCACTGCTTATCCAGACCCATCACTGACCACACTGATAATGTCACTGCTTATCCAGACCCATCACTGACCACACTGATAATGTCACTGCTTATCCAGACCCATCACTGACCACACTGATAATGTCACTGCTTATCCAGACCCATCACTGACCACACAGATAATGTCACTGCTTATCCACACCCATCACTGACCACATTAACGTAACACACAGGTATGTTCTTTGTATCATCCATTCCAAGGACATCTCACATACTGTAACAACCAGCTACCCAGTTCCATCGCACGCTGCTCAGATATATTTTCACCAGTGACAACATTGACAACATTTGCCTCGTGCTGATTGGTACGGACACCTCTGAACTCACTGATGGTTTCACGTCCCATCTGCTTATGATTCTGAACGCATTTGCGCTACAAATGAATACCCATAAACAGAAAAATCAAGATTTAACTGTTCCTCCAAGTTCCAGCGCTTT
>NW_027601348.1:0-1264 GCF_053455715.1 Rhinoraja longicauda | reverse complement strand
TTGAGAGGTTTTGCAGGATTATTATTGCATTTCACATCGCAGGGTGTTGCAATATTTCTTTAATGCAAGGCGATCACTGCATTTAACATTGCAGCAGCCTGAAAAGTCATCCTAATGCGATGCATTTGTTGCATTTAACATTTGAGAGGTTTTGCAAAATTATTGCAATTAATTTAATGCATTTAACACCCACTGTGGGT
Source organism: Rhinoraja longicauda (assembly GCF_053455715.1). Classification (NCBI taxonomy): domain Eukaryota; kingdom Metazoa; phylum Chordata; class Chondrichthyes; order Rajiformes; family Arhynchobatidae; genus Rhinoraja; species Rhinoraja longicauda. The sequence continues at coordinate 1,064 of NW_027601348.1, read as the reverse complement.
CGCTAGATGACTTTAATGCAAGGCCATCACTGCATTTAACATTGCAGCAGCCTGCAAAGTTATCCTAATACGATGCATTAGTCCCGTTTAACATTTGAGAGGTTTTGCAGGATTATTATTGCATTTCACATCGCAGGGTGTTGCAATATTTCTTTAATGCAAGGCGATCACTGCATTTAACATTGCAGCAGCCTGAGAAGTCATCCTAATGCGATGCATTTGTTGCATTTAACATTTGAGAGGTTTTGCAAAATTATTGCAATTAATTTAATGCATATAACATCCATTGGGGGTCGCTAGATGACTTTAATGCAAGGCCATCACTGCATTTAACATTGCAGTAGCCTGCAAAGTTATCCTAATACGATGCATTAGTCACGTTTAACATTTGAGAGGTTTTGCAGGATTATTATTGCATTTCACATCGCAGGGTGTTGCAATATTTCTTTAATGCAAGGCGATCACTGCATTTAACATTGCAGCAGCCTGAAAAGTCATCCTAATGCGATGCCGGGGGTAGTAAATACAATAATAATACTATAGTAATAATAATTTATATTATTAATAATAAGATTAAATCAAAGATTGATTGATTGATCGATCGGTGGGTGGGTGGGTGGATGTCAGGAATTTGAGAGATTTTGCATGATTATTACAATGATTTTAATGCGTTTAATACCCCAGAACAGCTGCAATTTTGCTTTAATGCAAGGCCTGCGCTGCATTTAACATTGCAGGAGCCTAATTGCATTTAACATTTGAGAGGATTTGCAAAATTATTGCAATTAATTTTATTGCATTTAACATCCCAGGGGGTTGCAATATTGCTTTAATGCAACGCCAGCGCTGCATTTAACAATGCAGCAGCCTGCAAAGTTATCCTAATACGATGCATTAGTCGCATTTAACATTTGAGAGGTTTTGCAGGATTATTATTGCATTTCACATCGCAGGGTGTTGCAATATTTCTTTAATGCAAGGCGATCACTGCATTTAACATTGCAGCAGCCTGAAAAGTCATCCTAATGCGATGCATTTGTTGCATTTAACATTTGAGAGGTTTT
>NW_027601347.1:132188-296153 GCF_053455715.1 Rhinoraja longicauda | reverse complement strand
TTGGGATAAATTGATCCTGCAACTTCTGCATTGTTCCCAGGAATACCTGCCATTGCTGTTCCACCGTCTTCCCTGCTAGGGCCTCCTTCCAGTCAAATCTGGCCAGCTCCTGCCTCATGTCTCTGTAATTCCCTTTCCTATACTGTAATACTGACACTTCCGATTATCCCTTCTCCCTCTCAATTTGTAGAGTAAAACTTATCGTATTGTGATCATTGCCTCCTAATGGCTCTTTTACCTCGAGTCCCCTTATCAGATCAGGTTCATTACACAACACTAAGTCCAGAATTGCCTTCTCCCTGGTAGGCTCCTGTACAAGCTGTTCTAAGAATCCATCTCGGAGACACTCCACAAACTCTCTTTCCTGGGGTGCATTACCAACCTGATTTTCCCAGTCTACCTGCATGTTGAAATCTCCCATAACCACCGTAGCATTACATGTGCGACATGCCAATTTTATCTCTTGATTCAACTTGCACCCTATGTCGAGGCTACTGTTTGGGGGCCTGTAGATAACTCCCATTAGGGTCTTTTTACCCTTACAATTCCTCATTTCTATCCATACTGAATCTACATCTCCTGATTCTATGTCACCCCTTGCAATGGAGTGAATATCATTCCTTACCATCAGAGCGACCCCACCCCCTCTGCCACCTGTCTGCCTTTTCTATATGTTGTGTACCCCTGAATATTCAGTTTCCAGCCCTGGTCCTCTTATAGCCATGTCTCTGTGATTCCCACAACGTCATACTTGCCAATGTCTAACTGAGCCTCAAGCTCATCCACTTTATTTTTTTATACTTTGTGCCTTTAAATACAACACTTTAACTTCTGTATTCACCTCCCCTCTCACACCTTACTCTCATATCCCATCTAGAACTTGGCCCTGACCTTACTCTCTTATCCCATCTAGAACTTCCCTTCTCATTTATTCGAGTCTTTTGCAATTTCTCCTGTTTTCGCTTCTCCATTAACTCCATCTTCATATTCCCAATTTGTCAACCCCTCCCTCCCACTACTTAGTTTAAAGCCACACATGTAGCACTAGCAAACCTGCCTGCCAGAATGTTGGTCTCCCTGCTGTTAAGGTGCAACCCGTCCATTTTGTACAGGTCACCCCTACCCCAGAAGAGATCCCAGTGGTCTAGAAATCTAAATCCCTGCTCCCTGCACCAGCCCCTCAGCCATACATTCATATCCCCGATCTCTCTGTTCCTGCCCTCACCAGCACGAGGTACAGGTAACAGTCCAGAGATAACCACCCTCGACGTCCTACTTCTCAGTCTTCTTCCTAACTCTCTAACTCACGTTGCAGTATCTCCTTCCTCTTCCTCCCGCCGTCGTTCGTGCCCACATGCACAACTACTTCCAGTTGATCGCCTTCCCTCACTAGGATGTTCTGAAGCCGGTCCGTGATGTCTTGAACCCTGGCACCAGGGAGGCAACAGACCATCCTCAAGTCCCGCCTGCAGCCACAAAATCTTCTGTTCGTACCTCGGACAATGGAGTCACCCACTACTATGGATCTTCCTATCTTCGGTCTCCCCGGTCGAGTATCCTTTGTCATTGTAGGGGATTTTAACTTTCCCAATATAGACTGGGACTGCCCTAGTGTCAATGGGGTGGAATTTGTCAAATGTGTTGAGGAAAGTTTCCTTAGGCAATGTGGAGGAAGCCCTACAAGGGTGAGGGCAAAGATTGATCGACTCTTAAGAAATTGGGAAGGGCACGTTAGTGAAGTGTCAGTGCGCAAGCCTTTTGGGATCCAGAACCAAAGTTCTATTAGCTTTAAAATAGTTGGATGAAGACAGGGTCAACAAATTGGACTAGCTTGAATGGAGTATAAACGTGTTTGTGTTGGACTGAAGGGCCTGTTTCCATGCTTTTATAACTGTCACTGAGTGTGTGAGAGGGAAGAGGGCATGGGAGGGGGGCTGGTTGTGTGTAAGGGAGGCTGGGGGTGTGAGGGACTGTGGGCCAGACGTGTGTGAGGGGGGGGCTGGGTGTGTGAGGGGGGACGGGCGTGTCTATAATACAATACAATATATCTTTATTGTCATTGTACAGGGGTACAACGAGATTGGGAATGCGCCTCCCGTACGATGCAATAAATTAATTAGCTAGTCAGTATTAATTTAAACAACCCAATGAAACAAATTAGAACAGTTTTAAAACAGAATAAAGTGCAAGTAGGTCTGTGCCGGTTCACTGTGCGATGTGACCATCCGGCTCAGCAGGACCGGTTCATAGCAGCTATGGCCCTGGGGATGAAGCTGTTCCTGAGTCTGGAGGTGCGGGCGTAGAAGGCCTTGTATCGTCTGCCTGATGGTAGAAGTTTGAACAGACTGTTGCAGGGGTGTGATGAGTCTTTGTGGATGCTGGTGGCTTTTCTGAGGCATCGTGTATTGTAGATGCCCTCCAAGGCTGGTAGCTGTGTTCCGATAATCCTCTGAGCTCTATGGACTACCCGCTGAAGAGCTTTCCTCTCTGCCACCGTGCAGCTGAGATACCACACAGGGATGCCATGCGTTAGGATGCTCTCTATGGTGCAGCGGTAGAAGGTCGTCAGCAGCTGTTGGGGTAGGCCAGACTTTTTCAGTGTTCTTAGGTAGAACAGTCGTTGCTGTGTCTTCTTGACCAGCGCAGCAATGTTAGTGGACCATGTTAGGTCCTCCGAAATGTGAGTGCCCAGAAACTTGAAGCTGGACACTCTCTCCACACTGTCCCCGTTGATAAAGATCGGGGCGTATTCCCCGTTGTATGACCTATGGAAGTTGATGATCAGCTCCTTGGTCTTGGTAGTATTTAGGACAGGTATCTGGTGGTATCTGAGCACCAGACCGCCAGGTTCTGCACCTCCGCTCTGTAGTTTGTTTCATCACTGTTGATCACCGTTGTGTCGTCTGCAAACTTGACAATGGTGTTGGTGTAGAATGCAGGAACACAGTCGTGTGTGAAGAGGGAGTAGAGCATGGGGCTCAGAACACAGCCCTGTGGTGTGCCGGTACTCAGGGTGATAGTGGAGGACAGGTGCGGGCCCATTCTCACTGCCTGCGGTCGCTCCAGCAGGAAGTTCAGGATCCAGTCGCATAACGACGCGCTGAGGCCTAGCTGGTGGAGTTTGGTGATGAGAATGGTGGGGATGACCGTGTTGAAGGCAGAGCTATAGTTAATGAATAGCATCCTCATGTACGTGCCCTGTCCCTCCAGGTGAGTTAGGACAGTGTGAAGAGCCAGAGATATGGCGTGTGTGGGGGACTGTGGGCCGGGCGTGTGTGGGGGACTGTGGGCCGGGCGTGTGTGAGGGACTGTGGGCCGGGCGTGTGTGGGGGACTGTGGGCCGGGCGTGTGTGGGGACTGTGGGCCGGGCGTGTGTGAGGGACTGTGGGCCGGGCGTGTGTGAGGGACTGTGGGCCGGGCGTGTGTGAGGGACTGTGGGCCGGGCGTGTGTGAGGGACTGTGGGCCGGGCGTGTGTGGGGGACTGTGGGCCGGGCGTGTGTGGGGGACTGTGGGCCGGGCGTGTGTGGGGGACTGTGGGCCGGGTGTGTGTGAGGGACTGGGCCGGGCGTGTGTAAGGGGGGCCGGGCGTGTGTGAGAGGGGCCGGGCGTGTGTGTGAGGGGGGCCGGGCGTGTGTGGGGGACTGTGGGCCGGGCGTGTGTGAGGACTGGGCCGGGCGTGTGTGAGAGGGGCCGGGCGTGTGTGTGAGGGGGGCTGGGCGTGTGTGGGGGACTGTGGGCCGGGCGTGTGTGAGGGACTGTGGGCCGGGTGTGTGTGGGGGACTGTGGGCCGGGTGTGTGTGGGGAACTGTGGGCCGGGTGTGTGTGAGGGACTGGGCCGGGCGTGTGTGGGGGACTGTGGGCACGGTGTGTGTGGGGGACTGTGGGCCGGGTGTGTGTGGGGGACTGTGGGCCGGGCGTGTGTGAGGGACTGGGCCGGGCGTGTGTGGGGGACTGTGGGCCGGGCGTGTGTGGGGGACTGTGGGCCGGGCGTGTGTGGGAGACTGTGGGCCGGGCGTGTGTGGGGGGCTGTGGGCCGGGCGTGTGTGGGGGGCTGTGGGCCGGGCGTGTGTGGGGGACTGTGGGCCGGGCGTCTGTGGGGGACTGTGGGCCAGGCGTGTGTGGGGGACTGTGGGCCGGGCGTGTGTGAGGGGCTGTGGGCCGGGCGTGTGTGAGGGACTGTGGGCCGGGCGTGTGTGGGGGACTGTGGGCCGGGCGTGTGTGGGGGACTGTGGGCCGGGCGTGTGTGGGGGACTGTGGGCCGGGTGTGTGTGAGGGACTGGGCCGGGCGTGTGTAAGGGGGGCCGGGCGTGTGTGAGAGGGGCCGGGCGTGTGTGTGAGGGGGGCCGGGCGTGTGTGGGGGACTGTGGGCCGGGCGTGTGTGAGGACTGGGCCGGGCGTGTGTGAGAGGGGCCGGGCGTGTGTGTGAGGGGGGCTGGGCGTGTGTGGGGGACTGTGGGCCGGGCGTGTGTGAGGGACTGTGGGCCGGGTGTGTGTGGGGGACTGTGGGCCGGGTGTGTGTGGGGAACTGTGGGCCGGGTGTGTGTGAGGGACTGGGCCGGGCGTGTGTGGGGGACTGTGGGCACGGTGTGTGTGGGGGACTGTGGGCCGGGTGTGTGTGGGGGACTGTGGGCCGGGCGTGTGTGAGGGACTGGGCCGGGCGTGTGTGGGGGACTGTGGGCCGGGCGTGTGTGGGGGACTGTGGGCCGGGCGTGTGTGGGAGACTGTGGGCCGGGCGTGTGTGGGGGGCTGTGGGCCGGGCGTGTGTGGGGGGCTGTGGGCCGGGCGTGTGTGGGGGACTGTGGGCCGGGCGTCTGTGGGGGACTGTGGGCCAGGCGTGTGTGGGGGACTGTGGGCCGGGCGTGTGTGAGGGGCTGTGGGCCGGGCGTGTGTGAGGGGCTGTGGGCCGGGCGTGTGTGAGGGACTGTGGGCCGGGTGTGTGTGGGGGACTGGGCCGGGCGTGTGTGAGGGGCTGTGGGCCGGGCGTGTGTGAGGGGCTGTGGGCCGGACGTGTGTGAGGGACTGTGGGCCGGGCGTGTGTGGGGGACTGTGGGCCGGGCTTGTGTGGGGGACTGTGGGCCGGACGTGTGTGAGGGACTGTGGGCCGGGCGTGTGTGGGGGACTGTGGGCCGGGAGTGTGTGGGGGACTGGGCCGGGCGTGTGTGGGGGGCTGTGGGCCGGGCGTGTGTGGGGGACTGGGCCGGGCGTGTGTGGGGGACTGGGCCGGGCGTGTGTGGGGGACTGTGGGCCGGGCGTGTGTGAGGGACTGTGGGGTGCAGTGTGAGAGGATGGTGGAACCATCTGAGGACTATCTTCAATAGGTACAAATTGAAGCCTGTGATGTTGTCCTTTGTAATAAACGCTGAGTGCCACAGTTCACATCACTAATGTCAAACAGTGTGATGATAGTTTGTGTTTTATTCTGGTTGTGATGTTTGGAATCCAGTTCCCTGCTTTGGCGAATGTTTCAGCAATTTTTAACACATATTGATCAATTACAAATGGTTGGAGAATGTGTTGCTTGCTCAAGTAATTGGAGGTGCGGGTTTGTTGGGCGGAGGACATTATGTAAAATTATGCAGGAAATCTGTGGACTTGTTGTCTTTGTTTCATAACTTCTGAATGTGTGATGCTGAAGCTTTAATGTAAACCGGTCAAATTGCTCTCAGCTTCTTTACTATGGCCGGAGAACGTGTTTATTCTCGTCCTGTTGTCAAATGGTTCCCGAGTTGTTGAATTTGATGATATAGTTGTGTGGTGTTCTACCTGAACAATCTGAACAGTTCATTTCATAGCAGGCTATTACTCTGGCCACAGTTACTTATTGTCAGTGGGGCCGGAATGTGTCCTGAAAAGGCAGCCAATGGTTTGCTCGCTGATGCTGGGATAAAGTGGCAGGAGACCCAACACCAGCATATCTTCATTAATTTGGAGGGTCACCAAGCCTGCAGTAAAACCTGTTAATTCTGAAAATACCGTAATAATGTGGTGTTGTCAGAGGTACCTGTCTGACATAGGATTTGATTCTAGTCACATTGTTTGTTATTGATGGCCTGACCTGGTATTGTGTTAGGATTTGGGTGTAGTGGCACGGAAATCATTAGGGGTTTTAGACAAAATGCTGGAGTAACAGCATTTCAGGAGAAAAGATGCTACTGGCAGCATCTCTGGAGAAAAGGAATTGCTGACGTTTCGGGTCGGAACCCATCTTCAAACCGTTAGCAGGTACTCCAGCATTTTGTGTCTACAGTATAATCCAGCATCAGGATGAGAGGGGATCTTATTGAAACATATAAGATTATTAAAGGGTTGGACACGTTAGAGGCAGGAAACATGTTCCCAATGTTGGGGAGGTCCAGAACCAGGGGCCACAGTTTAAGAATAAGGGGTAGGCCATTTAGAACAGGGATGAGGAAAAACCTTTTCAGTCAGAGAGTTGTAAATCTGTGGAATTCCAATCGTATCCAAAATAGAGATTTTCTATAGAGAAAAAAATAGAGCTTTCTCTATAATATCACAGTTTAAAATGGGTGCAATTTTCTAAAGTATGCCTAGGTTGCACTGCACAGTCGTTTTGGGGAAGGGGTAGTATTGGACCAAATGTTAGGGAGTGTAGCCTGGCTAGTGGTTGAAGGGTCAGTGGGAGAACATTTTGGAGCGACAGATGACAATTCTTAAGTTTCAAGGTCATGAGGAAAAGGGATCAGGTTGGTCTGAAAGTTAAGGTCTGGAATTGGGGAAGGCCATTTTCAATGTCAAGAGGCAAGCTGGCAAATATAGATGAGGACCAGCTACACGCAGACAAATGTGGTGTTTCTAACAATGAAATAATGAATGTTAAGCCTGCCATACTCCTGTTAAAGTTCGATTCTAATAGACAGACAACAATACCATAAAGTGGTAAAACATTAGAGTCTTTATTACGCCAGCGGGAGTGGGAGAGCTGCAACTAGTTTTTTTTTTTTTTTATCAAAAAATACTTTATTCAAGTTATAAATATCATTTACAATCCATCATTTTTAAACAAACCCATCCGACATTTCCGGAGGTTACATATTCAATACAGGCATTTACTTGGACATTTACATACATTTACATACATATCCCTTATTTGGAGGGGCGTCTCTCTCCCCCACACCCTGCCCCCCATGTCCAGCAGCGGAAGGACCCTAGACTGTGGTCCTCCCCCACAGGGCCTTGGCGTTGGCTGCACCAAGCTTCAGAGCGTCCCTCAGCACGTACTCCTGCAGTCTGCAGTGGGCCAGTCGGCAACATTCCTTGACGGACAGCTCGCTCCGCTGGGAGGTCAACAAGGATCGGGCAGACCAAAGAGCGTCTTTCACCGAGTTGATGACCTTCCAGCAGCACTCGATGTCAGTCTCGGAATGCGTCCCTGGGAACAGTCCGTAGAGCACAGAGTCCTCTGTGACGGAGCTGCTCGGAATGAATCGTGACAGGGACCCCTGCAGACCTCTCCAGACTCGCCTGGCAAATCCACACTCTTTGAAGAGGTGGGCCACCGTTTCCTCTCCGTAGCAGCCGTCCCGAGGGCAGCGTGCGCTGGTAGTGAGGTTCCGGCGGTGCAGGAAGGATCTGACTGGGAGGGCTCCCCTCACCGCCAGCCAAGCCAGGTCTTGGTGCTTGTTGGTGAGTACTGGCGATGAGGCATTTTGCCAGACAAGCTGGGCTGTCCGTTCTGGGAACCACGCCACAGGATCCATGGAGTCATTCCCCTGCAGTGCCTGCAGGACGTTCCGTGCTGACCACTGCCCGATGGACTTGTGGTCAAAGGTGTTGGTCCGGAAGAACCTGTCCACAAACGACAGATGGTTCGGCAATGTCCAGCTGACTGGCACATTGCGTGGCATCTGCGCCAGGCCCATCCTTCGCAACACCGGGGACAGGTAGAACCTCAGCAGGTAGTGGCATTTGGTGCCCACGTGCCTTGGCTCTATGCTCCGCCTGATGCAGCCACACACGAAGGTGGCCATCAGGATGAGGGCGACGTTGGGCACGTCTTTACCCCCGTTGTCTGCCGACTTGTGCATTGTGGCTCGTCGCACCCGGTCCATCGCCGACCCCCAGATGAAGCGGAAGACGGCCCGGGTGATCCCCGTGGCGTAGGAGGGAGGGACGGGCCACACTTGCGCCAAGTACAGCAGCCCCGAGAGCACCTCACACCTGATGACCAGGTTTTTCCCCGTGATGGAGAGGGAGCGCTGCTTCCACAGCTCCAGCTTCTTCCCCACCTTGGCTATCCGCTCCAGCCAATTCTTGTTACATGCCTCAGCCTTCCCGAACCAGATCCCCAGCACCTTCAGGAAGTCAGGCTTGATGGTGAAGGGGATGGAAGATCGGTCGGGCCAGTTGCCAAAGAGCATGGCCTCGCTCTTCCTGCGGTTTACCCTGGCCCCCGTGGCCAACTCAAACTGGTCGCAGACGCTGATCAGTCTGCGGACCGACCCTGGATCCGAGCAGAAGACGGCGACATCGTCCATGTACAGGGAGGCCTTGACCTGAGTGCCCCCACTGCCTGGCAATGTCACTCCTCTTATGCTCGCATCCTTCCTGATGGATTCGGCAAAGGGTTCAATGCAACAGACGAACAAGACAGGGGAAAGAGGGCAACCCTGCCTGACTCCAGACCTGACGGGGAAGCTGTCTGATTCCCACCCATTAATTTGGACTGCACTACAGATCTCGGAGTAGAGCAGTTGTATCCACTTCCTGATTCCCTCCCCAAAGCCCATTTTGGAGAGCACGTCCCTCATGTACGTGTGCGATATCCTGTCGAAGGCCTTCTCCTGGTCCAAGCTGACCAGGCAGGCATCCACCCGTCTGTCCTGCACGTAGGCAATGGTATCTCTCAGCAGCACCAGGCTGTCTGAGATTTTCCTGCCAGGTACAGCACAGGTTTGGTCCGGGTGGATCACCTGTCCCAGAGCAGACTTGACCCGGTTGGCGATGGCCTTAGACAGGATCTTGTAGTCTACATTCAACAATGTGATGGGTCTCCAATTCCTTAAGTCATTCATCTCCCCCTTCTGCTTGTAGATCAGGGTGATGTTGCCCTTCCTCATAGAGTCTGACATGCTGCCGGCTAGAAGTATATCGTTGTACACTTCCAGCAGGTCCGGGCCCACCCAGTCCCACAGAGCCGAGTACAACTCTGCCGGTAAGCCATCGCCTCCGGGAGTTTTACTCGAGTCAAAGGAACGGATGGAGCCAGTCAGCTCCTCCAGGGTCAGTGGTTGGTCCAGACTCTCCCGCTTGCTGTCGTCCAAGACTTCCGTGATGGAGGACAGGAAGTTCTGGGAGGCGGTGCTGTCTGTGTTCTTTACATCGTACAGATCCTTATAAAAGGATCTGCAGATCTTGAGCATGTCTGACTGCGAGGATGTTACCGAGCCGTCCTCCTCCCTAAGGCTTTTGATCACAGAGCTCCCCCTGTGAACCTTATGGAAGAAGTAACGTGAGCACGTCTCATCCTGCTCAACATGGCGGACCCTGGACCGGAAGATGATCTTGGAGGATTCAGAGGTAAAGTGCCGAGCTTGCCGGCCCTTCAACTCTCTCAGTTCCTCCCTCACATCCACCCCTCTCCTCTGCAGAAGGAGTAGCTGCTGCAAATCTGTCTGGAGTTGACACAGTTCCCTCTTACCCTGTCTTGCTCTCTGAACACCTTTGGAGACGAAGAACTTCTTGATGTTCTCCTTTGTTGCCTCCCACCAGAGTGTCGCGGAGTCAAAGAGGGGCCTCACAGTTCTCCAACATGCGTAGTCCCTCTTTAGCTCCTCAACGTTCTCCGGGGTCAACAGCTCCACGTTTAACTTCCACGTCCCTCTGCCCGCCTTCCGGTCCTCCTGTAGGTGACAGGTGGCCTGAAGGAGGCAGTGGTCAGAGAAGAACACCGGCGCGAGGTCGGTGTGTCTGACCGTGACGGCCTTCGATGTGAAGAGGAAGTCTATCCGGGACTGGGCTGAACCGTTCGGTCCTGACCAGGTGAACCGCCGCTGGGCTCCGCCTGCAGGGTCACTGAAGGCGTCGCGCAGCTTTGCATCTTTGACCGTCTCCACCAGGAGTTTGGAGGTGCCGTCCAGTCTGTGGTTGGCACTGCCGGATCGTCCAGCCGCATCGATGATGCAGTTGAAGTCACCGGCCAGAACGAGCGGTCTAGACGTGGCCAGCAGCGGTGGGAGCTGCTGGAGAACGGCCAACCGCTCGCTCCGCCTGGGTGAGGCATACACATTTATCAGCCGGAGCGGAGAACCACGGTACATTACATCCACCACCAAGAGACGCCCCCCCACCACCTCCCTTACCTCAGTGATGGTGAAGCCCCCTCCCCGCAGCAAGATCCCCAGACCGGACGCTCGACAATCATTGCCCCCCGACCATACCGACAGTCCGTGGGGCCACCATCGCGACCACCTCCGATAGCAGCGAAGGTGTGGCAGCCCGCACTCCTGTAAAAAAGTCACATCCGCCTTTACCTTGGCCAGGTACTGCAAGGCGGATACACATCGCGCAGTGCTCTTCACACTGCGCACGTTTAAGGATGCCAGTTTCAGCTCCATTGTCCTTTATTGTCCCAGGCGATCCTCCCGCATGCCAATCATCTGGCTCAGTTCCTGCACATTTCTGTCGCACAGGTAATGGTACAGGTTGGTGGCTTCCTCCGCACAGGGTGTGTTTTCTGGCGAGGCCACTGCGCTGCTCCCAGTTTCCTGGAGCTGGGGCCCATTTGCCACTGCACTGCTCCCGGTCTCCCGGAGCTGGGGCCCATTGGCCACTGCACTGCTCCCGGTCTCCCGGAGCTGGGGCCCATTGGCCATTGTGCCGCTCCCGGTCTCCCGGAGCAGGGGCCCATTGGCCGTTGTGCCGCTCCCGGTCTCCCGGAGCTGGGGCCCATTGGCCATTGTGCCGCTCACGGTCTCCCGGAGCAGGGGCCCATTGGCCGTTGTGCCGCTCACGGTCTCCTGGGGCTGGGGCCCATTGGCACTGCTCCCAGTCTCCTGGGGCTGGGGGGCAACAGACACGTTCTTTTTCTTACCTTCCTCCTCCCCCGTTTCCTTCCTCTGCCTCTGCCTCCGTTGTCGGCCCTTCCCGGTCGTCTCATCCTCCGATGCGGAGAGGCTGCTGGCCTCGTCCTGGGAGAGGACTCTTTTTTGGGACTTGCTTGCCCCCTCCGCCTTTTTCTCCGTGCGCACAGCCTTCAATGTTTTCCTCGGCTGTACCACCTTCCATTCCTCCTCTTCCTGTTCCCCCTCTTCCATCGACTCACCCTCGTGGGGAGGGGCCTGGGGGGCTCTGTCCTGCGGTTTGGGGCTCCTGGTGGTCGCGCTGTCATCGCCCTTGCTCTCCTTTCCTTTTTGGGCTTTTTCAGTGGTAGGAGGCGTCTCGTCCACCCTGGGGGTGCTGGCAGCGGCCCCTCTTATCGCCTGTGCATAAGTGCTTGCTCTTTTAGGGCAGGCCCTGTAAAGGTGGCCTGCCTCCCCACACAGGTTGCAGCTCTTACTCTCTTTACAATCCCTTGTCTCGTGGCCTTCTAACTTGCAGTTTCTGCAGACGACTGTCCTGCATTCTGCCGCCACGTGCCCAGGTTTGTTGCATTTCCTGCACACCCTGGGCTGCCCCACGTACGTCATGTAGCCCCGGTTCCCTCCGATAGCGAACACCGAGGGAGGGTGGACAATGAATCCCTTCCCGTCCACCCTCAGCTTCACTTTTACCTGCCTCTTGCTCGTCCAGATCCCGAACAAGTCCTTTATGTCCACGCAGTTCCCGGCCCCTTCGACGTAGCGCGCAAGGAAGGTGAGAACATCCACGACGGGCACATGTGGGTTAAACATGTGCACCGTGATCATTCGTTCCCTCTGGGTGGGGAGGGTGAAGAGCGGCTGCACCTTCAGGAGCGACAGCGGGGCTTCATCCCCCTTCTCCCGGAAGTCCTGCAGTAACTTCTGCCATCCCGCCGGGTTCTGGAAGGTAACGTCGAAGTATCCGTTACCTGGGAAGTCCTGGAGGCAGAAGATGTCCCCGGCCTTGAATCCACAGGCCTCCAGCAGCACCTTCTTGATGAAGAGATCCCTTGAGAAAGGGTTCCCCTCCTTGAGGTCCTTCACCGATACTCGCAGGGTATTCCGAATACCCTGCCCTCCAGCTCCACTTGCTACTGCCATCCCACCTAATCTGGAAAGGTACAAATGCAGAAGTGAATGTCGGATACACTTAATAGAAAAATGTTGATTATCTAAAGTTGCATGGCCCGGAGAACACTCTGGGAACAGTGACCGCAACTTTCAGTTTCAACATATTCATTGAAAGAGGTAAGGTTGGTCCTCAAATTAAGGCTCTAAAATTGGTGAGGGAGGGTTTGTGATTTCAATAACCTGAGAGAGTACTTGGCAAAAGTAGATTGGAAAATGCTTGCAGTTAAAATAACAGTTGACAAGTGGGAGTCTTTGAAAAGAGAGTAAGCAAGGGTTCAGGGTTGAATGAATATAACTTTATTGTCATTCAAAACTATACAGACGAGTGCACATTTGAACAAAATTTCGTTGCAACTGGCTTCAATGTAACACCATATAATAAAAATTGATTAAAGAAAAATAAATAAATAAGTAACTCGCACATAAAATAATGGCGGCGGATCGTTGTGAATTCAAGAGTCTGATGGCTCGGGGGAAGAAGCTATTGCAGAACCTGGCTGTTGTGCTCCGTGTGCTGCAGTACCTTTGACCAGAGGGCAGCAGGGTGAACAGTCCGTGATGGAGATGGGTGGGGTCTTTAATAATGTTGTTGGCCTTGGTCAAGCAGCGTCTGTTGTGCAATGTCCTGGATGGAAGACAGTGAAGTCCCAATGATTTTCCCACCCGTCCTCACCACTCTCTGCACGGACTTCCAGTCTGAGGCTTTGCAGTCCCCAGACCAGAGAGGGATGCAGCTGGTCAGTATGCTCTCTATGGTGCCCCTGTAGAAAGTGGTGAGAATGGGATGGGGGAGGTGTGCTCTTCTCATCCGGCGCAGAAAGTGCAAACACTGCTGGGCTCTTTTGACTAGAGATGCAGTGTTTAAGGACCAGGTCAGGCTGTCTGTGATCTGCACCCCCAGGAACTTAGTGCTACTGACTACCTCCACCACGGTGTCACTGATGTGGAGTGGTGCGTGCCTGCGCCGTTTTCTCCTGAAGTCAACGATGATCTCCTTTGTTTTGGTGACATTCAGGACCAGATTACTCGTGTTGCACCAGTCCACCAGTTGTTTCACCTCCTCCCTGTAAGCCAACATTGTCGTCCCGGTGTAGGTGAGAGGCAGAGCTAGTAAAATTAAGGTGAATCCTACAAATTCACTGAGTATATGAGGAGCAAGAATCCCTGAGTGCAAAGGATGATCTGTGTGTGCATCCAGGCGACGTGGCCAAGGTCCTTATCTGCATTCACCAAGCAGAAATATGTGGAATGACAGCGAGTTCAGGGCGGGATTCATGGATAAACTGGAGCAGGTTACTGTTGAGGAGCTAGTTATCATGGGATGAGTAAGAGTTGAGAAGTACCAAAGGTTACACAAGTTCTATCCCAAAGATAGCCACAAAAAGCTGGAGTAACTCAGCAGGTTAGGCGGCATCTCTGGAGAAATAGGTGAGGTTTTAAGTGGACACCCTCCTTCAGGCTGAGTCAGGGGAGAGGAAACAAGAGATATAGAAGGTGCATTGAACAAATGAATGAAAAGGTATGCAGCAATGATGATCAAGGAAAGGTGGAGCCTCAGTCACAATGGAAAGCAGGGGAGGAGAGTTGATCCCGCAGAGATTTCTGTATCTTAGTAGCCACAGGTGGAGGATAGCTAATGTGGTTCCTTTCTTGAAGAAGGACAGCAAGGAGAAGCATTTTTATACTGGCTGGTGAGCCTTGAGACAGTTGAAGGGAAAGTACCAATAAAAATCAGAAGGGATATGATTTACGTAATTTGGAAAAGGGTCTGAACAGGGACAGCCAGCCTTGTGCAAGGGTAATTCTGCCTCACTAATTTGATTAGGTTTTTGTGAGGTGAAATTGGTGAAGGTAGTGTGGTAAACACTTTCTATGTGGACTTTAGTAAGACATTTGGCAAAGCCTCACATGGCACGTTGTCCAAGGCTAAGGAGTTGGATTCAGACACAATCGTAACAACTAAGGGACATTTGGCCAGGCACTTAAATAGGCAGGATGTGGGGGGTAAGTACTGGACAAATGGGTTTAGTTTTAGAGATGCAGCCTTGAAACAAGCCCTTCGGCCCATCGAGTCCACGCCGACCATCGATTACCCGTTCACACTAGTTCAATGCTATCCCACTTTCTCATCCACTCTCTGCACATTAGGAGCAATTTAAAAAGGACAAATAACATTTAGGATGTGGGAGGAAACCGGAGTATCTGGAGGAAACCCATGCGACCACAGGGGAAATGTGCAAACACCACATGGACAGCACCAGGTCAAAATCTAACCCAGGTCTCTGGCACTGTGAGGCTGCAGCTCTACCAGTAGTGCTGTTGGGCAAAAAGAATGGTGTGAATATGATGGGCCGAAGGGCCCGTTTCTATGCTTTGCAGCGGTATTTCTGTAACAGGACACACTCGGAGGGTGGAGACTGGTGGGGGTATCTATTGCATGATATGATTTTGTGATAATGACAATGTCAGGCTACACTTCCAAATCAAATACACTGCCTTCATTCATACCGTGTGGCACCATCAGTGCTTGGTGCGTGGAGAGAGCTTGCTGGGACATGAGAGAAGAGAGTCAACTTCAAAACAAATCACAAACAGGCCAGCATAGGACAGCACGACATTACTTCTCTCAAGAATTTGATAAGCACGTTACCTTTAAGAACCAGTTTCTTTTACTAACTTTTAATTCCAGATTTATTTCATTAAACAAAATAAAATTAATTGTGGGGTTTGAACTCATTCATGCAGACCTCTGGAATGTAATATAACCAACATGTAACAGTAATCTGATTATTTTGTAACAGTTGCATACATTTCCTGACATTAATTTATATTTTTAACCATAACTGTTGTCTGGTTATGTTCTGTATCTATAATTCATATCCAATTTCACTCGGTGTCTACTGCTTACATCCGTAGGTTTAACCATATCCGAAAGTTAAACATTGTGATGTTTTACTCAGGGGATAGAGGTACCTGTGCAGAAATGGACCACAAAATGGGTAAGGCAATGTCTCCACTGAAAATTAACTTGTCATGTTCAGAAAGAGTTAAACTAATTTATCTGGTAGAGTGAGACCAGAAAGAAGGATGAGCACAAAGAGTTTAGATCAGATAAAAGATGGCTTGGAACGTAACCTGATATGTGTCTACTCAGATGCTGCATGCCCTGCTGTACATTTCCAATATTTCAGATTTTACAGCAACAGTAAAATGCAAAATATTCCTAAAATTAATAGGGCCAGACTGAAGTAAGAGTGATGGAAAGTAATACATTTTATTGATATTGGATTCCATTCTTTAAGCAATGTGGCTGACAAGCAGTAGATACAATTTTTTGTATATATATAAAGCATAGTAAATTAACGGAGATCACAAAGAATGTGTTCTTAATGTTCCTGGTCTCTAGTTACTCACGAATGGCAGGTGAATTAACAGGTAGGGGGCAAAGTAGAAACAATTAAGGATGGCCTTACAGTTGTAAAGAAAAAGAAAATATAGGATGGTTTCAAGATTAACTCTATTTGACAGAATTTAGTTACATTGTTGTTTTGAATGTGAAACTCCAAAGAATGAGAAGCAAATTATTCTAGATTTTTGTTTAAGATTTCAAAAATGTAATAAAAATATACATGCAAAACGGGGAATCTTTAATAACCCACACACCCAACCACATCATGCCTTCTTTATTTAATATCACTTGCTCTTCCATCCTGGATTCTATCGCTCCCCTTAAAATGAAAAAGCCTAAGCCCAAAGGTCGGCCGTGGCTCAATGACACCACCAAAGCCCTAAGAAGGGAGTGCAGAAAATCAGAAAGGAGATGGAAATGTGACAAGCTTCAAATTTCCTTCGAAATTCTGAGAAACAATCTTCTCAAATACCAGGAAGCAGTAAAGTCTGCTAGAGCACAATACTTCTCCGACCTTATTTCCAAAAACTCTCATAACTCCAAGGTCCTATTTAGCACAATTACCTCTGTCATATGTCCCGCCCCCAGTACCAGCTTAGTTGGGTCCCCTGCTAAGTGCGAAGAATTCGCTAAATTTTTCACCAACAAAGTTGAGAATATTAGAATGAACATTTCCCCTCCCACCCGTGACCTAGCTGTCTCACTAGTCTGTTCATCTAAATTGGACTGCTTCCAACCCGTCACTCTATCCTCCCTTGCAAAGCTTATCTCCGCTATGAAACCTGCAACCTGCCCCCTTGATCCTGCCCCCACTGCCCTTCTGAAGGATGTCATTGCAATAGCTGGTCCCAGCATCCTCTCTATTATCAACAGTTCTCTGGCCACTGGCACTGTTCCAACCAGTTTCAAGCACGCGGTGGTCCAGCCCCTACTGAAAAAACCTAACCTAGACCCCACCTTGCCTAGCAACTACAGACCCATTTCCAAACTGCCATTCCTGTCAAAAGTCCTTGAAAAGGCAATCCTTAACCAATTAGTGCCCTACCTGCACCAAAACACCATCCTGGAAAGTTTCCAGTCAGGTTTCAGAGCCCACCACAGCACAGAGTCTGCCTTGTTGAAGGTACACAACGACCTGCTTCTCGCCATCGACACCGGCGACTGTGCAATCCTGCTCCTTCTCGACCTCAGCGCAGCATTCGATACAGTGGACCACACCATCCTTATTGACCGTCTCCGGTACGCGGTTGGCATTGATGGCACTGCCCTGAGCTGGTTCGCTTCGTACCTCAAAGATAGGAGTTTCGCCATCAACATAGGCAGTTATTCCTCTGCTCCAGCTAGCCTCTCCTGCGGAGTTCCACAAGGCTCAATCCTAGGCCCCATTCTCTTTTCTCTATACATGCTCCCCCTTGGCCAAATCATTCAAAGGCACGGCATTTCTTTCCACTGCTATGCCGATGACACTCAGCTTTACCTCCCCCTGAAACCCAACAACCAGTCAAATTTAAACAGCCTCTCACACTGCCTTGAGGACATAAAATGTTGGATGGCACAGAACTTCCTCCAATTAAATGAGAGCAAGTCTGAGGTCATCCTATTCGGCCCCCCCGACTCCATCAAATTGATAACAGGCAGTCTTGGAAGCCTATCCTGCCTAGTCAAACCGCATGTCAAAAACCTCGGCATGATATTTGACTCTGCATTAAAATTTGATAAGCAAGTCAACGCTGTGGTAAAAGCCAGCTTCTTCCAACTTCGAACCATAGCTAAAATCAAACCTTTCCTCAAATTCGACGACACAGAAAAAATCATTCACGCTTTCATTTCCTCCCGCCTAGACTACTGCAACTCCCTATACACTGGGATCAGCCAATCTTCCCTGTCCCGCCTGCAACTGGTCCAAAACGCCGCAGCGAGACTCCTGACGGGTACCCGTAAAAGGGACCACATCACCCCGATTCTGGCCTCTCTCCACTGGCTCCCTGTACGGTACAGAATCAACTTCAAGCTCCTCCTATTCACGTATAAAGCCCTAAATGGACACTCCCCCCCCTACATCAAAAATCTTCTAACCCCCCTCTCTAACTCCAGGTCCCTCAGATCGGCCGACTTGGGGCTATTCACTATCCCACGGTCTAGGCTTAAACTCAGGGGTGACCGCGCTTTTGCGGTTGCAGCTCCTAGACTGTGGAACAGCATCCCTCTCCCGATCAGAACTGCCCCCTCCATCGACTCCTTTAAGTCCAGGCTCAAAACATATTTCTACTCCCTAGCGTTTGAGGCTCATTGAGGAGGCGCTGTGAACTGTTTGCGTGCTACTGTATGTTTTCATTTTTTTTTCTATTGGAACCTAATCAAATGTACAGCACTTTGGTCAACGTGGGTTGTTTTTAAATGTGCTATACAAATAAAATTGACTTGACTTGACTTGACTTCATTCCTCCCCCCACCAGGAGGCACTCCTACTCCATCCCATGCCTGGGCCCATATCCCTCTTAATCTACCATATACTTGACCTTGTCCAAATGGTTTTTTTATACATTGCAATAGTATCTGCCTCAACTACCTCCTCTGGCAGCTCGTTCCATACACTGACCACCACTATGTAAAGAAGTTACCCCTCAAGTTCCCATTAAATCTTTCCCCCTTCACCCCAAAGCTGCCCTCTGGTTCTTGATTCCCTCACTCTGGGTAAATCACTCTATGCATTAACTCTATCTATTCCATCTGTTATAATGCAGATATCATATATGGATGTTCATCTCTTCACAATGAACTTTTCACTCCATGGATTCTAGTCAATGTTATAGAGAAAGAGATACAGCACAAGCAAGGCCCTCAGGCCCATCACATCTGCACCGACCATCAACTATCCAATTACACTAATCAAAAACCAGTCCCATTTTTTTGGTCTCATCAACTCCTTCCAGATTAAAATGAAGGGAATAAATCTCATTTTGAAGTTAAATTATTTGTGCAGCACTCCTCAGAATGAAGGGATCTCATTTTAAAGTTAAATAATTCACTGCCTCCACAGTATCACAAAATGCTGGAGTAAATAGGGCGGCACGGTAGCGCAGCGGTAGAGTTGCTGCTTTACAGCGAATGCAGCGCCGTAGACCCAGGTTCGATCCTGACTACGGGCGCCGTCTGTACGGAGTTTGTACGTTCTCCCCGTGACCTGCGTGGGTTTTCTCCGAGATCTTCGGTTTCCTCCCACACTCCAAAGACGTACAGGTATGTAGGTTAATTGACTGGGTAAAATGTCCCTAGTGTGTGTAGGATAGTGTTAGTGTGCGTGGATCACTGGGCGGTGCGGACTTGGTGGGCCGAAAAGTCCTGTTTCCGCGCTGTATCTGAAATATGAAAATATGAAAAATATGAAATAATAACTCAGCAGGTCAGGCAGCATCTCTGGAGAGAAGGAATGTGTGACGTTTTGGGTCAAGACCCTTCTTCAGAAGAGTCTCGACCCGAAACGTCACCCATTCCTTCTCTCCAGAGATGCTGCCTGACCTGCTGAGTTACTCCAGCATTTTGTGATACCTTCAATTTGTACCAGCATCTGCAGTTATTTTCCTACACTGCCTCCACAGCCTCACAGACTGCCTTCCAGATTCTAACTACCCTTTGGGCGAAAAAAACCCTCATCGATTCGACTGTAATTTTCTTGACCCTTACCCGCAATGTATGCCCTCCGGTTTCGGACACCTCCACTGTGGGGAAAAGTTTACAACTATTTATCCTAGCCTATTTTGTATTTAGACAGTTCTTCTATAACACAATAATTGCATTTGTAAGAAACCTCAGGTTAAAGAAAATTGCATTATAAAAACAATCGTGAAATTGGGAAAAGGGGGCTCTGGAGAGTTTTAGACTTGCATTAGAAGTAACTTTTCCCACTTGATTTTTAATTTTTTTAATAACTGCATGTTTATTTTTGATACTGCAAGCTGAATATACTAATGGCTGCATGGTACAAGTGTCAATAGAAGTGACTGCTTGTCAGTTTCAAAGGCCAACCCCAGTGAAACTAGCAGCTGTTCTTAAGAGATAATTATGTCCAATGGAAACAGTATTTTATTATCTTCTTTTTAAAAACCAAGACAGCTTTTTTTCTGCTTGCCAATTTCCAAAATAACTTTTAACTGGTTCTTTAGTTTTTGATCGAAATCACGTTATTATAATCAGTTTGCCCTGCATCAAGAAGTGTTCCCTGTCATCAGTTGTGTTGTATCCAATTAGCATCATGGAAACGCACGTAACAACAGGACTATTGGCACTCAATCAGTGACATAACCAACCATTTACAAAGTTCGACCATAACCTCCCTGTTCTTATGTAGCTTATAAAAACAAATATCCTATACAAAAGTTGGTGTTTTTACAGATAGTGGATGGTTGTGAAAGATTGCAGCAGGATCTGCAAGCAAGAGTAGGATTTGGATCTGGGTCATGTTGCAGTTCACAAAAGATTTACAAGGATGTTGCCAGGACTAGAGGGTGTGAGCAATAGAGAGAGGTTGCGAACGAGGTCTCTATTCAATGGAGCACAGGAGGATGAGGGGTGGTTTTATAGAGATGTACAAAATCATGAGAGGAATAGATCAGGTAAATGCAGTCTCTTGCCCAGAGCAAGGGAATCGAGGACCAGAGGACATAGGTTCAAGGTGAAGGGGAAAAGATTTAATAGGAATCTGAGGGGTAACCTTTTCACACACAGGGTGGTGGGTGTATGGAACAAGCTACCTGAGGAGGTAGTTGAGGCTGGAGCTTTCCCATCATTTAAGAAACATTTGAGCAGGTACATGGATAGGACAGGTTTGGAGGGATATGGCACTAGTGGAGCTGCGACTGTACACCAAGGTCCACAGACGCTGCCCATGTCAGTGTTCCTCCAGTACTGTGTTTTTCCTCAAGATTCCAGCATCTGCAGTCTCTTGTGTCTCTCATCGAGCACTTAACTGGATTAAATTGCATTTGTCATTGCCCTGCCAGCCAACCGTGAAGAATATCATTCTGTAGCCAAAGAAGATTTACTTCCCTCTCAACACCACCACCAATTTACTAATCATATCTCCAACATTCATATCCAAATCCTAATATGTATCACAATAAGCAGCCACGGTGCTGATCAATGTGTGACACCACTGGTCTTAGGCTTTCAATCACAACAAACGCTCCACCATCACCCACAGCCTCCTATTACCAAGCCAATAATGAACCCCATTCTTAACGTGCCTTTGCTATCATGAGAACTAATCTTGGAGACCCAGATTCTCAGATCGGAGCCTGTAAAAAAATCTGACTGAAGTCCACACACAATCTACATTGCTTTTTTTCTGGAGAGTTGGAGATTTTGAGAAGACGTGTTAGGAGCACAGAAAATTATACAGGCAGAATCTTTTTCCAAGGGCATTGCTTCCTGAGGGTCAGAGGGGGGACGTTTAGAGGAGATGTGCAGGCAACTTTTTTTTTTAAACAGATTGTGAATGGTGCCTGGATGTACTGTCACAGGTGATGGTGAAAACATACATTTAAGTTTAAGAGTAGCATTTAAGAGGCTTTCAGATAGGCACAATGATATGCAGTGACTGGAAGGCTATGGATTAGCCAAACTCAACATCATGTTTTACACAGACATTGCGGGCCGAAGGACCTGCTCCTTTGCTGTAAAGTTCTATGTTCTATTTGGTTGGACTGGACGCCTCCCCACTTAACTAAAGCACGCTGACTTTCTTTCACTCATCCTTGCCTTTCCAAGCATAGATTAATTCTATTACTCAGATTTTCTTCTCATTAACTTCCCTATCATTGACATTAAGATGCTACCCTTGAATAAAGATACACATTGCTCTCCACCAGTATCTGGCACCTTACCCGTGACCAACAAATATTTAAACATCTATCAGTGGCAATCAGGAATGGACACTTTCATGGGAGTGTAAAGGAGAAAAGGGGATTTAAGGGTTAAGGTGTATGTGACCAAATGCTACATGAAGATGAACTGTCACTAAATTAAAATGCATACCTCAGATGCCGGCAAGTCTACCTCTGTGTAGATGCTGGCTTGAGATTGCAGAAGGGGTGTTGTAATCTTACAAAGGACAGGATACGGATACAGAAGAGCACCGAGTTGACTTAAGCCTCTTAACAATTACCACAAGGTTGAACCCCAGGAAGATGTGTTTATGTTGATAGACTGAGCCTTGTTACAATCACTCTAAAGTTGAGCACTAGGAAGATGTGTTTATGTTAATATACTCAATTGTTAACCTCGGACAATGGCCAGTGATAGTGGGTGATGATTCATTGAACTCCCATCCCTCTTGCAAGACCACCTGTCTGGGGTGTCTGGTTCTGTTATCACTTCTAAAAACCCATTGTATTTGGTGCATAAAAAGGTTGCTGAAACACTCTGTAAGTGAGTGGGGTCTTCGAGTAGCTGCTAGTATGCGAGCATACTAGTTGCAGCTCTCCCACTCCCGCTGGCGTAATAAAGACTCTAATGTTTTACCACTTTATGGTATTGTTGTCTGTCTATTAGAATCGAACTTTAACAGGAGTATGGCAGGCTTAACATTCATTATTTCATTGTTAGAAACACCACATTTGTCTGCGTGTAGCTGGTCCTCATCTATATTTGCCAGCTTGCCTCTTGACATTGAAAATGGCCTTCCCCAATTCCAGACCTTAACTTTCAGACCAACCTGATCCCTTTTCCTCATGACCTTGAAACTTAAGAATTGTCATCTGTCGCTCCAAAATGTTCTCCCACTGACCCTTCAACCACTAGCCAGGCTACACTCCCTAACATTTGGTCCAATACTACCCCTTCCCCAAAACGACTGTGCAGTGCAACCTAGGCATACTTTAGAAAATTGCACCCATTTTAAACTGTGATATTATAGAGAAAGCTCTATTTTTTTCTCTATAGAAAATCTCTATTTTGGATACGATTGGAATTCCACAGATTTACAACTCTCTGACTGAAAAGGTTTTTCCTCATCCCTGTTCTAAATGGCCTACCCCTTATTCTTAAACTGTGGCCCCTGGTTCTGGACCTCCCCAACATTGGGAACATGTTTCCTGCCTCTAACGTGTCCAACCCTTTAATAATCTTATATGTTTCAATAAGATCCCCTCTCATCCTGATGCTGGATTATACTGTAGACACAAAATGCTGGAGTACCTGCTAACGGTTTGAAGATGGGTTCCGACCCGAAACGTCAGCAATTCCTTTTCTCCAGAGATGCTGCCAGTAGCATCTTTTCTCCTGAAATGCTGTTACTCCAGCATTTTGTCTAAAACCCCTAATGATTTCCGTGCCACTACACCCAAATCCTAACACAATACCAGGTCAGGCCATCAATAACAAACAATGTGACTAGAATCAAATCCTATGTCAGACAGGTACCTCTGACAACACCACATTATTACGGTATTTTCAGAATCAACAGGTTTTACTGCAGGCTTGGTGACCCTCCAAATTAATGAAGATATGCTGGTGTTGGGTCTCCTGCCACTTTATCCCAGCATCAGCGAGCAAACCATTGGCTGCCTTTTCAGGACACATTCCGGCCCCACTGACAATAAGTAACTGTGGCCAGAGTAATAGCCTGCTATGAAATGAACTGTTCAGATTGTTCAGGTAGAACACCACACAACTATATCATCAAATTCAACAACTCGGGAACCATTTGACAACAGGACGAGAATAAACACGTTCTCCGGCCATAGTAAAGAAGCTGAGAGCAATTTGACCGGTTTACATTAAAGCTTCAGCATCACACATTCAGAAGTTATGAAACAAAGACAACAAGTCCACAGATTTCCTGCATAATTTTACATAATGTCCTCCGCCCAACAAACCCGCACCTCCAATTACTTGAGCAAGCAACACATTCTCCAACCATTTGTAATTGATCAATATGTGTTAAAAATTGCTGAAACATTCGCCAAAGCAGGGAACTGGATTCCAAACATCACAACCAGAATAAAACACAAACTATCATCACACTGTTTGACATTAGTGATGTGAACTGTGGCACTCAGCGTTTATTACAAAGGACAACATCACAGGCTTCAATTTGTACCTATTGAAGATAGTCCTCAGATGGTTCCACCATCCTCTCACACTGCACCCCACAGTCCCTCACACACGCCCGGCCCACAGTCCCCCACACACGCCCGGCCCAGTCCCCCACACACGCCCGGCCCAGTCCCCCACACATGCCCGGCCCACAGCCCCCCACACACGCCCGGCCCAGTCCCCCACACACTCCCGGCCCACAGTCCCCCACACACGCCCGGCCCACAGTCCCTCACACACGTCCGGCCCACAGTCCCCCACACAAGCCCGGCCCACAGTCCCCCACACACGCCCGGCCCACAGTCCCTCACACACGTCCGGCCCACAGCCCCTCACACACGCCCGGCCCACAGCCCCTCACACACGCCCGGCCCAGTCCCCCACACACACCCGGCCCACAGTCCCTCACACACGCCCGGCCCACAGCCCCTCACACACGCCCGGCCCACAGCCCCTCACACACGCCCGGCCCACAGTCCCCCACACACGCCTGGCCCACAGTCCCCCACAGACGCCCGGCCCACAGTCCCCCACACACGCCCGGCCCACAGCCCCCCACACACGCCCGGCCCACAGCCCCCCACACACGCCCGGCCCACAGTCTCCCACACACGCCCGGCCCACAGTCCCCCACACACGCCCGGCCCACAGTCCCCCACACACGCCCGGCCCAGTCCCTCACACACGCCCGGCCCACAGTCCCCCACACACACCCGGCCCACAGTCCCCCACACACACCGTGCCCACAGTCCCCCACACACGCCCGGCCCAGTCCCTCACACACACCCGGCCCACAGTTCCCCACACACACCCGGCCCACAGTCCCCCACACACACCCGGCCCACAGTCCCTCACACACGCCCGGCCCACAGTCCCCCACACACGCCCAGCCCCCCTCACACACACGCCCGGCCCCTCTCACACACGCCCGGCCCAGTCCTCACACACGCCCGGCCCACAGTCCCCCACACACGCCCGGCCCCCCTCACACACACGCCCGGCCCCTCTCACACACGCCCGGCCCCCCTTACACATGCCCGGCCCAGTCCCTCACACACACCCGGCCCACAGTCCCCCACACACGCCCGGCCCACAGTCCCCCACACACGCCCGGCCCACAGTCCCCCACACACGCCCGGCCCACAGTCCCTCACACACGCCCGGCCCACAGTCCCTCACACACGCCCGGCCCACAGTCCCTCACACACGCCCGGCCCACAGTCCCCCACACACGCCCGGCCCACAGTCCCCCACACACGCCCGGCCCACAGTCCCTCACACACGCCCGGCCCACAGTCCCCCACACACGCCCGGCCCACAGTCCCCCACACACGCCATATCTCTGGCTCTTCACACTGTCCTAACTCACCTGGAGGGACAGGGCACGTACATGAGGATGCTATTCATTAACTATAGCTCTGCCTTCAACACGGTCATCCCCACCATTCTCATCACCAAACTCCACCAGCTAGGCCTCAGCGCGTCGTTATGCGACTGGATCCTGAACTTCCTGCTGGAGCGACCGCAGGCAGTGAGAATGGGCCCGCACCTGTCCTCCACTATCACCCTGAGTACCGGCACACCACAGGGCTGTGTTCTGAGCCCCATGCTCTACTCCCTCTTCACACACGACTGTGTTCCTGCATTCTACACCAACACCATTGTCAAGTTTGCAGACGACACAACGGTGATCAACAGTGATGAAACAAACTACAGAGCGGAGGTGCAGAACCTGGCGGTCTGGTGCTCAGATACCACCAGATACCTGTCCTAAATACTACCAAGACCAAGGAGCTGATCATCAACTTCCATAGGTCATACAACGGGGAATACGCCCCGATCTTTATCAACGGGGACAGTGTGGAGAGAGTGTCCAGCTTCAAGTTTCTGGGCACTCACATTTCGGAGGACCTAACATGGTCCACTAACATTGCTGCGCTGGTCAAGAAGACACAGCAACGACTGTTCTACCTAAGAACACTGAAAAAGTCTGGCCTACCCCAACAGCTGCTGACGACCTTCTACCGCTGCACCATAGAGAGCATCCTAACGCATGGCATCCCTGTGTGGTATCTCAGCTGCACGGTGGCAGAGAGGAAAGCTCTTCAGCGGGTAGTCCATAGAGCTCAGAGGATTATCGGAACACAGCTACCAGCCTTGGAGGGCATCTACAATACACGATGCCTCAGAAAAGCCACCAGCATCCACAAAGACTCATCACACCCCTGCAACAGTCTGTTCAAACTTCTACCATCAGGCAGACGATACAAGGCCTTCTACGCCCGCACCTCCAGACTCAGGAACAGCTTCATCCCCAGGGCCATAGCTGCTATGAACCGGTCCTGCTGAGCCGGATGGTCACATCGCACAGTGAACCGGCACAGACCTACTTGCACTTTATTCTGTTTTAAAACTGTTCTAATTTGTTTCATTGGGTTGTTTAAATTAATACTGACTAGCTAATTAATTTATTGCATCGTACGGGAGGCGCATTCCCAATCTCGTTGTACCCCTGTACAATGACAATAAAGATATATTGTATTGTATTATAGACACGCCCGTCCCCCCTCACACACCCAGCCCCCCCCTCACACACGTCTGGCCCACAGTCCCTCACACCCCCAGCCTCCCTTACACACAACCAGCCCCCCTCCCATGCCCTCTTCCCTCTCACACACTCAGTGACAGTTATAAAAGCATGGAAACAGGCCCTTCAGTCCAACACAAACACGTTTATACTCCATTCAAGCTAGTCCAATTTGTTGACCCTGTCTTCATCCAACTATTTTAAAGCTAATAGAACTTTGGTTCTGGATCCCAAAAGGCTTGCGCACTGACACTTCACTAACGTGCCCTTCCCAATTTCTTAAGAGTCGATCAATCTTTGCCCTCACCCTTGTAGGGCTTCCTCCACATTGCCTAAGGAAACTTTCCTCAACACATTTGACAAATTCCACCCCATTGACACTAGGGCAGTCCCAGTCTATATTGGGAAAGTTAAAATCCCCTACAATGACAAAGGATACTCGACCGGGGAGACCGAAGATAGGAAGATCCATAGTAGTGGGTGACTCCATTGTCCGAGGTACGAACAGAAGATTTTGTGGCTGCAGGCGGGACTTGAGGATGGTCTGTTGCCTCCCTGGTGCCAGGGTTCAAGACATCACGGACCGGCTTCAGAACATCCTAGTGAGGGAAGGCGATCAACTGGAAGTAGTTGTGCATGTGGGCACGAACGACGGCGGGAGGAAGAGGAAGGAGATACTGCAACGTGAGTTAGAGAGTTAGGAAGAAGACTGAGAAGTAGGACGTCGAGGGTGGTTATCTCTGGACTGTTACCTGTACCTCGTGCTGGTGAGGGCAGGAACAGAGAGATCGGGGATATGAATGTATGGCTGAGGGGCTGGTGCAGGGAGCAGGGATTTAGATTTCTAGACCACTGGGATCTCTTCTGGGGTAGGGGTGACCTGTACAAAATGGACGGGTTGCACCTTAACAGCAGGGAGACCAACATTCTGGCAGGCAGGTTTGCTAGTGCTACATGTGTGGCTTTAAACTAAGTAGTGGGAGGGAGGGGTTGACAAATTGGGAATATGAAGATGGAGTTAATGGAGAAGCGAAAACAGGAGAAATTGCAAAAGACTCGAATAAATGAGAAGGGAAGTTCTAGATGGGATAAGAGAGTAAGGTCAGGGCCAAGTTCTAGATGGGATATGAGAGTAAGGTGTGAGAGGGGAGGTGAATACAGAAGTTAAAGTGTTGTATTTAAAGGCACAAAGTATAAAAAAATAAAGTGGATGAGCTTGAGGCTCAGTTAGACATTGGCAAGTATGACGTTGTGGGAATCACAGAGACATGGCTATAAGAGGACCAGGGCTGGAAACTGAATATTCAGGGGTACACAACATATAGAAAAGGCAGACAGGTGGCAGAGGGGGTGGGGTCGCTCTGATGGTAAGGAATGATATTCACTCCATTGCAAGGGGTGACATAGAATCAGGAGATGTAGATTCAGTATGGATAGAAATGAGGAATTGTAAGGGTAAAAAGACCCTAATGGGAGTTATCTACAGGCCCCCAAACAGTAGCCTCGACATAGGGTGCAAGTTGAATCAAGAGATAAAATTGGCATGTCGCACATGTAATGCTACGGTGGTTATGGGAGATTTCAACATGCAGGTAGACTGGGAAAATCAGGTTGGTAATGCACCCCAGGAAAGAGAGTTTGTGGAGTGTCTCCGAGATGGATTCTTAGAACAGCTTGTACAGGAGCCTACCAGGGAGAAGGCAATTCTGGACTTAGTGTTGTGTAATGAACCTGATCTGATAAGGGGACTCGAGGTAAAAGAGCCATTAGGAGGCAATGATCACAATACGATAAGTTTTACTCTACAAATTGAGAGGGAGAAGGGATAATCGGAAGTGTCAGTATTACAGTATAGGAAAGGGAATTACAGAGACATGAGGCAGGAGCTGGCCAGATTTGACTGGAAGGAGGCCCTAGCAGGGAAGACGGTGGAACAGCAATGGCAGGTATTCCTGGGAACAATGCAGAAGTTGCAGGATCAATTTATCCCAAAGAGGAGGAAAGATTCTAAGGGGAGTAAGAGGCACCCGTGGCTGACAAGGGAAGTCAAGGACAGCATAAAAATAAAAGAGAAGAGGTACAACATAGCAAAGAAGAGTAGGAAGCCAGAGGATTGGGAATCTTTTAAAGAGCAACAGAAGATAACTAAAAAAGCAATATGGGGAAAAAGATGAGGTACGAGGGTAAGCTAGCCAATAATATAAAGGAGGATAGTAAAAGCTTTTTTAGGTATGTGAAGAGGAAAAAAATAGTCAAGGCAAATGTGGGTCCCTTGGAGACAGAAGCAGGGGAATTTATTATGGGGAACAAGGAAATGGCAGATGAGTTGAACCGGTACTTTGGATCTGTCTTCACTAAGGAAGATACAAACAATCTCCCAGATGTTCTAGTGACCAGAGGTCCTAGGGTGACGGAGGAACTGAAGGAAATCCACATTAGGCAGGAAATGGTGTTGAGTAGACTGATGGGACTGAAGGCTGATAAATCCCCAGGGCCTGATGGTCTGCATCGCTGGGTACTTAAGGAGGTGGCTCTAGAAATTGTGGATGCATTGGTGATCATTTTCCAATGTTCTATAGATTCAGGATCAGTTCCTGTGGATTGGAGGGTAGCTAATGTTATCCCATTTTTTAAGAAAGGAGGGAGAGAGAAAACAGGAAATTATAGACCAGTTATTCTGACATCAGTGGTGGGGAAGATGCTGGAGTCAATTATAAAAGACAAAATTGCAGAGCATTTGGATAGCAGTAACAGGATCGTTCCGAGTCAGCATGGATTTACGAAGGGAAAATCATGCTTGACTAATCTTCTGGAATTTTTTGAGGATGTAACTAGGAAGATATATAGGGGAGAGCCAGTGGATGAAAGCCTTCGACAGGGTCCCACATAGGAGATTAGTGGGAAAAATTAGAGCACATGGTATTGGGGGTAGGGTACTGACATGGAAAGAAAATTGGTTGATAGACAGAAAGCAAAGAGTGGGGATAAATGGGTCCCTTTCAGAATGGCAGGCAGTGACTAGTTGGGTACCGCAAGGCTCAGTGCTGGGACTGCAGCTATTTACAATATACATTAATGACTTGGATGAAGGGATTAAAAGTACGATTAGCAAATTTGCAGATCATACAAAGCTGGGTGGTAGTGTGAACTGTGAGGAAGATGCTATGAGGTTGCAGGTTGACTTGGACAGGTTGTGTGAATGGGCGGATGCATGGCAGATACAGTTTAATGTGGATAAGTGTGAGGTTATCCACTTTGGTGGTAAGAATAGGAAGGCAGATTATTATCTGAATAGAGTCAAGTTAGGAAAAGGGGACGTACAACGAGATCTGGGTGTCCTAGTGCATCAGTCACTGAAAGGAAGCATGTAGGTACAGCAGGCAGTGAAGAAAGCCAATGGAATGTTGGCCTTCATAACAAGAGGAGTTGAGTATAGGAGCAAAGAGGTCCTTCTGCAGTTGTACAGGGCCCTAGTGAGACCGCACCTGGAGTACTGTGTCTAGGTTCCCGGAATCGTGGGACTGTCGTATGTTGAAAGACTGGAGCGACTAGGCTTGTATACACTGGAATTTAGAAGGATGAGAGGGGATCTTATCGAAACATATTAGAATATTAAGGGGTTGGACACGTGAGAGGCAGGAAACATGTTCCCAATGTTGGGGGAGTCTAGAACCAGGGCCCACAGTTTAAGAATAAGGGGGAGGCCATTTAGAACGGAGATGAGGAAAAAAGTTTTCAGTCAGAGAGTTGTAAATCTGTAGAATTCTCTGCCTCAGAAGTGGGTGGAGACCAATTCTCTGAATGCATTCAAGAGAGAATGGCCTCCTCCTGCACCTATTGTCTATTGTCTATGTCACCTCAGACCTTGACCTTGCCTGCAGCAACTGTACCCTGGAACATGAAGCTGCCAGTCCTGTCAACTCACACAGCCCAGGTTTCTGTAACATCCTAGTCATCCACGCCCAGATTTTATCCACCTTATCCACTAGGTTTCTTGCATTAAATAAATTCATTTGAATCCAACGGTCCTTCATTGCTCCCTGCAGTGCTCCTGACTATTCTATCGACGGAACCTGCTTTCATCGACTTCCAGCCCCTCACTTGCCTCACTCCTGCTATGGATTCCATCTCTCTACTCTGCTCTCTTCACACACAGCTCTAGTTCCATGCTCTTTTAAATACACCAAGACTTTAATTCCATGCTCACTTTCACAAACCAGGCTCCAGTTTCACCTACCTCTCATATACCAGAGCCGCAGTTTCACACTCACTATCACACCAAGGGGCCACAGTTTCACACACACTATCACACCAACGTGCCAGTTTCACACACACTATCACACCAAGGGGTCACAGTTCCACACTCACTATCACACCAAGGGGCCGCAGTTCCACACTCACTATCACACCAAGGGGCCACAGTTCCACACTCTCTATCACATCAAGGAGCCACAGTTTCACACACACTATCACACCAAGGGGCCACAGTTCCACACTATCACACCAAGGGTCCACAGTTCCACACTATCACATCAAGGGGCCACAGTTCCACACTATCACACCAAGGGGCCACAGTTCCACACTATCACACCAAGGGTCCACAGTTCCACACTATCTATCACCACACCAAAGGGCCGCAGTTCCACACTCTCGTTCTCTGCATTTTTTAAACAATAAAATCTCCCTTTGTATATGCCAAAGGTGAAATATTCAAGTGTCTTGTTAATCCAGAATACTCAGCACTTCCTTGATGCCAGACTAGTATATTTTCCATACCGGGGCCTCAGTGTGATACCACTACTAGAATAAAGTAGAGGAATGTAACCATGGAAGGTATTTATTCACAAACTGCTGGAGTAACTCAGCAGGTCAGGCAGCATCTCGAGAGAGAAGTAATCCCATTCCTTCTCTCCCGAGATGCTGCCTGACCTGCTGAGTTACTCCAGCATTTTGTGAATAAATACCTTCGATTTGTACCAGCATCTGCAGTTATTTTCTTATATGTAACCATGGAAACTGTTTGCAAGTGAGAAAGCACTAGCACATAGAAAGGAGATTGAACACCCAATGGACCGAACGTCCTGGAAGTGCAATGTTAATGCAACTCGGCTCCAAGCATTAACTGTGCATCAAGGGGAAATCACTGCTCACGGCACGTGAAATGGCCATCATTTGTTCAAATTAACTCAAAGCTGAACATCTATCATCACCCAACAGCTCAAATCTAAAGTCTAAGTTTATCCACAAACAAAATAATTCAATGTAAACATCAAAAGAATGCATGAAAATTGGAAGTGGAGAGAATAAAGCCAAGCATATACGTGCCACAGCTCTAAAACATTCAAGAGCTGTTTCAACATCTCTCAGTAAACTGACAGTTCTCATCTCTGGGGCATTTCATACTTTTATTTCTCACTCGTCTCTGAGAGAATCATGATGGAAAATTGAAAATAACAGTTATGTCACTAGATATAAGGATGATCTTTCTTTGAAGTGTAAGATGTTTTTTTACAGTGGTTACACAGAGTGCCTGTCAGAATCGTACAGGATGGAAAGAGACCACCTGATCTCACTCATCCATACTGAGCAGTGGGCTCCCTGCTAGGTATTGACAGGGTGGACTCCCTTCTGTGGTATTTATCTCACATCCACGTGCATCGATCATACCAATCTGGAGGACACATAACTACACTTCATTTGTGAAGCTGAATAAATTTACGTTAATAAAGTGATTGGCCCATTTATTACAGGAAATGCTTTCTGTAGATGTGTCGCTGTTATCTACTGCAGATCAATCGAAGAATCAACTAGATGAAAAAGACATGAAGCTGAAGATTGAAGATAGCAAGAGGCAAGATTTAACTAAAGGAGGTACTATGAAGAGCCACATGGTAAAAAGGGGTTTGACTGCTGAAGAAATGCTCAAAACACTAGTGCTTATGAGTCTTAGTCGGTTTGACAACATGACTTCAAACAAACACAGTGCAGAAAAAGTATAGCCATTCAAATTAAATTGCAACTAGCAGACTGAAACTACAAAGTGAGAAAATTAGGACAGATATCAGAAAGGTTTTTTCTTTTGATCAGAGTATAAATTTTGTTTTCATGATTTGAAATAAAGAGAAAGGAGGAAGCCGCAACCTCGAAGTGATGACTCTGAGAAAGTCCACAGCATGCGTGGTGCAACCCGTCAATCCAGCCGTTCATTCTCTTTATGGACTTTCATATGAAGAAAGACTGGATAGACTAGGCTTGTACTCGCTGGAATTTAGAAGACTGAGGGGGGATCTTATAGAAACATATAAAATTCTTAAGGGGTTGGAGAGGCTAGATGCGGGAAGATTGTTCCCGATGTTGGAGAAATCCAGAACCAGGGGTCACAGCTTAAGGATAAGGGCGAAGTCTTTTAGGACCAAGATGAGAAAACATTTCTTCACACAGAGAGTGGTGAGTCTGTGGAATTCTCTGCCACAGAAGGTAGTTGAGGCCAGTTCATTGGCTATATTTAAGAGGGAGTTAGATGTGGCCCTTGTGGCTAAAGGGATCAGGGGGTATGGAGAGAAGGCAGGTACAGGTTACTGAGCTGGATGATCAGCCATGATCATATTGAATGGCGGTGCAGGCTCGAAGGGCCGAATGGCCTACTCCTGCACCTATTTTCTATGTAGTGACCAAAATAATGCAGAAATATCCAGCGATTTAAATAAGCATTTGTACTATGAACGCAAACACACAGGCACACAGAAACAGACATTCATACACACACACACATACTGCAAACAGCACAATTCAGGAGCACACTTTAATTAGGAAATCAATCAGTCAATGCTGGGACACTAAATGAAAGCAGCAAATAACACAAGAGAAAATCATGGAGACACAAGAGACTGCAGATGCTGAAATCATGAGTAAAAAACAAACTGTCAGAGGAATTCAGTGGGTCAGACAGCATCTGTGGGAAATTAACAGATAACTGTTGGGGTGGGGACACTTCTCCTGACTGACTGAGAAGAGGGGAGATCTCCCGTCTCCTCCATCAGTCTGAAGAACAGTCCTGGCCCCAAACAGATACTGCCTGGCCTGCTGAGTTCCTCCAGCACCTTACTTTTTGCAAAATGTCACCAAGTTCTCCCAAGCAAACAGCTACAGAAGATGGACAAATGACCTCTCTCCTAAGTTTATCCCTCCCAAACCATGGTGTGCCCAACCAACATGCTTAGACCAAGGAAAAACCCACCTGGAAATCCACCTGCGAAGCATATGGAAAGAGAAAATACTGACATCAAGTTCAATACCACAACCAGACCTGCCACTCGTTCACTTAACAACAAGCAGCTTCAAACAAACAGCATTTCAATTGAATGTAAATTCTAATTGAAAATTAACCAAGTTAGTGGCAGCATTATGAGGCTTATTGACAGGAAATTTAGACAACTTCAACAAAATACATCCCACAAGCAATGTATTCAACTTTAAATCTGAGAGAGCTGGATTTAGACAATATCATAATAGGTCTTTGTCAAATATTAAAATGGGAAATTGGGGCATCAATTCCTTAACATTAGCACAATTATAATATATTCTGCATCCACCTGCTGCAAGGTCAAACTTGGGATCACTGCAGAGTCAGATGCCTGACAAACCCTCAGGCAATGAAAATCAAAAACACTGCAAATGCAAGAAATCTTAAATAAAAATAGAAAATGTCTTTGACATGAAACGTGAACTCTGATTCTATAGACGATAGACAATAGGTGCAGGAGTAGGCCATTCGGCCCTTTGAGCCAGCACCACCATTCAATGTGATCATGGCTGATCATTCTCAATCAGTACCCCGTTCCTGCCTTCTCCCCATACCCCCTGACTATCCTTAAGAGCTCTCTCTTGAATGCATTCAGAGAATTGGCCTCCACTGCTTTCTGAGGCAGTGAATTCCACAGATTTACAACTCTCTGACTGAAAAGGTTTTTCCTCATCTCCGTTCTACAATACAATACAATACAATATATCTTTATTGTCATTGTACAGGGGTACAACGAGATTGGGAATGCGTCTCCCATACGATGCAATCATTTAATTAACTAGTCAGTATTAATTTAAACAACCCAATGAAACATATTAGAACAGTTTTAAAACAGAATAAAGTGCAAGTAGATCTGTGCCGGATCACTGTGCGATGTGACCATCCGGCTCAGCAGGACCTGTTCATACCAGCTATGGCCCCGGGGATGAAGCTGTTCCTGAGTCTGGAGGTGCGGTGGTAAAAGGCCTTGTATCGTCTGCCCGATGGTAGAAGTTCGAACAGACTGTTGCAGGGGTGTGAAGAGTCTTTGTGGATGCTAGTGGCTTTTCTGAGGCATCGTGTGTTGTAGATGCCCTCCAAGGCTGGTAGCTGTGTTCCGATGGTCCTCTGAGCTCTATGGACTACCAGCTGAAGAGCTTTCCTCTCTGCCTCCGTGCAGCTGAGGTACCACACAGGGATGCCATGCGTTAGGATGCTCTCTATGGTGCAGCGGTAGAAGGTCGTCAGCAGCTGTTGGGGTAGACCAGACTTCTTCAGTGTTCTTAGGTAGAACAATCGTTGCTGTGCCTTCTTGAAGAGCGCAGCAGTGTTATTGGACCATGTTAGGTCCTCCGAAATGTGAGTGCCCAGAAACTTGAAGCTGGATACTCTCTCCACACTGTCCCTGTTGATAAAGATCGGGGCATATTCCCTGTTGTGTGACCTACGGAAGTTGATGATCAGCTCCTTGGTCTTGGTGGTATTTAGGGACAGGTTGTTATCAGAGCACCAGTCAGCCAGGTTCTGCACCTCCGCTCTGTATTTTGTTTCATCACCGTTGGTGATCAGCCCTATCACCGTTGTGTCATCTGCAAACTTGACAATGGTGTTGGTGTCGAATGCAGGAACACAGTCTTGTGTAAATGGTCTACCCCTTATTCTTAAACTGTGGCCTACTACCCTCACTAGAACTTTTTATCTCAAACTGCCGGCGCGACATCAGCCGCCTCAAATTCTCCACTCCCCTGACTAACTCCAACCTCTCCCCTCCTGAACGTGCAGCCCTCCACTCACTCCGCAACAACCCGGACTTAATAATTAAACCCGCTGACAAGGGAGGGGCTGTGGTAGTCTGGCGTGCTGACCTCTACCGCACCGAGGCCAGACGACAACTATCAGACACCTCTTCCTACCTATCCCTGGACCATGACCCCACCGATAAACACCAGACCTTTATCAGCAGCACCATCACCGACCTCATCACCTCCGGCGATCTACCCCTCAGTGCCTCCAATCTCATAGTTCCCCAGCCCCGCACGGCCCGATTCTACCTCCTACCCAAAATCCACAAACACAACTGTACCGGCAGACCCATTGTCTCTGCCTGCTCATGCCCTACCGAACTTATCTCTACCTACTTCGACTCCATCCTATCCCCCCTGGTTAAATCCCTCCCCACCTACGTCCAAGACATCTTACACGCTCTCCATCTCCTGGATAACTTCCGGTTCCCAGGCCCCCACTCCCTCATTTTCACCATGGATGTCCAGTCACTCTACACTTCCATCCCCCACAAGGATGGTCTCGAAGCCCTCCGTTTCTTCCTCGACCGTAGATCCAGCCAATCCCCATCGACCAACACTCTCCTCCGCCTAGCAGAGCTGGTTCTTACCCTCAACAACTTCTCCTTTGACTCCTCCCACTTCCTCCAAACCAGAGGCGTAGCTATGGGCACTCGCATGGGCCCTAGCTACGCCTGCCTCTTTGTCGGGTACGTCGAACAATCCCTGTTCCAGACGTACACTGGCCCCATCCCCGAACTCTACCTCCGCTACATCGACGACTGCATTGGTGCTACCTCTTGCACCCATGCAGAACTCACTGACTTCATACACTTCACCTCCAATTTCCATCCTGCCCTTAAATATACCTGGACTATCTCTGACATCTCCCTCCCGTTTCTGGACCTCACCATCTCCATCACAGGAGACAGACTAGTGACGGACATTTACTACAAGCCCACCGACTCGCACAGCTATCTGGACTACACTTCTTCCCACCCGGTCCCCTGCAAAAAGTCTATCCCCTACTCCCAATTCCTCCGTCTACGCCGCATCTGCGCCCGGGATGAGGTGTTTCAGACTAGGGCTTCCGAGATGTCCTCGTTCTTCAGAAAACGGGGCTTCCCCTCCTCCATTATAGACGAGGCTCTCACTAGGGTCTCTTCTACATCCCGCAGCTCCGCTCTTGCTCCCCCTCCCCCCACTCGCAACAAGGACAGGATCCCCCTCGTTCTCACCTTCCACCCCACCAGCCAGCGGATCCAACAAATCATCCACCAACATTTCCGTCACCTACAACAGGACCCCACCACTGGCCATATCTTCCCATCCCCTCCCCTCTCTGCGTTCCGCAGAGACTGTTCCCTCCGTAACTCCCTGGTCCACTCGTCCCTTCCTACCCAAACCACCCCAACCCCGGGCACTTTCCCCTGCAACCGCACGAGATGCAACACCTGTCCCTTTACCTCCCCCCTCAACTCTATCCAAAGACCCAAACAATCTTTCCAGGTGAGACAAAGGTTCACCTGCACCTCCTCCAACCTCATCTATTGCATCTGCTGCTCTAGATGTCAACTTATTTACATCGGCGAAACCAAGCGCAGGCTCGGCGATCGCTTCGCTCAACACCTGCGCTCGGTCCGCATTAACCAAACTGATCTCCCGGTGGCCGAACACTTCAACTCCCCCTCCCATTCCCAGTCTGACCTTTCTGTCATGGGCCTCCTCCAGTGCCATAGTGAGGCCCACTGGAAATTGGAGGAACAGCACCTCATATTTCGCCTGGGCAGTTTGCAGCCCAGCGGTATGAACATCGACTTCTCCAACTTTAGATAGTTCCTCTGTCCCTCCCTTCCCCTCCTCCTTCCCAGATCTCCCTCTATCTTCCTGTCTCCACCTATATCCTTCCTTTGTCCCACCCCCGACATCAGTCTGAAGAAGGGTCTCGACCCGAAACGTCACCCATTCCTTCTCTCCCAAGATGCTGCCTGACCTGCTGAGTTACTCCAGCATTTTGTGAATAAATCGATTTGTACCAGCATCTGCAGTTATTTTCTTATTCAATATTCAATACCCTGTCTGATGAACGTCACTATACTGAAAGCCTTCTTAACCACTATGTGGTCACTCATTATGTGTGATGCCGCTTTCAAGGATCTATGTACCTGCACTCCATATCCCTAAGCTCTGCAACACTCCCAGGGCCCTGCCATTCAATGTGAAGATCCTGCCCTGGTTTGACTTCCCAAAATGCAAGACCTCAGACTTATCTGCATTAAACTCCATTAACCTCAGCCCACTTGTTTAACTGATCAAAATCCTGAGATCCTGTTGTAATTTCTGATAACCTCTGTGTTCTATGTTTTTGTTGCACTTGCTAGGGGATTTCTACTACCTCACCTTCTATGCTCGATTCTTCACTGTGGTTTAGTTTAGTTTCAAGATACAGCGTGTAAACAGGCCCTTCGGCCCACCGAGTCCGCACCGACCAGCGATACCCACACATTAAAACTATCCTACACACACTAGGGACAATTTACACTTATACCAAGCCAATTAACCTACAAACCTGTACATCTTTGGAGCGTGGGAGCAAAACCGAAGATCTCAGAGAAAACCCACGTGGTCACGGGGAGAACGTACAAACTCTGTACTGGCAGGATTGAACCCAGATCACCGGCACAGTCTGGCAGCAACTCTACTACTGTGCCACCGTGGTTATAAATATTGAGAATAACCGATCAGTCACTGTGCATTGTAGATGTCACATCTAATGTGTCTGTAAAGCTGCAGCAAGTAAGAATCTCATTGTTCTGGTTCACATCCGTTCCATATGACAATTAAACACAAGTAGAAACAATTAGTTTGTACAAAACACAAAATGCTGGAGGAACTCAATGGATCAGGAAGCACCTTTGATGAGAATGGTCAGACAACATTTCGGGCTGGGTCCCTTCTTCAGACTGTGTCGTAGTGGGGAGAAAGCAGGAAAGGTCAAGGTGGTCGGGAAAGGGTTAACGGAAGTGTGAACAAACAAGCACAGCTGAAGAAAAGCAGTTTCACACAAGCTGAAGCTGAGGCAGAGGGAGGAAGGGTGTAAATAGGAGAACTGGAGCTGTGACCTCTGGGGCCCAGGGAAGGGAGGAAGGGAAAAGT
Organism: Rhinoraja longicauda; assembly: GCF_053455715.1. Classification (NCBI taxonomy): domain Eukaryota; kingdom Metazoa; phylum Chordata; class Chondrichthyes; order Rajiformes; family Arhynchobatidae; genus Rhinoraja; species Rhinoraja longicauda. The sequence goes on along the minus strand of NW_027601347.1, from coordinate 257,634 downwards.
CAGTAGACTTTCCAGTCGTCACTTTAATTGCATCTTTCATGCATCTTGTTGTGTTTCAGGACTGTTGGCTGACCAATCCCCCCCCCACGGGATAAATAAAGTTGTATCGTATCGCATCAGTTCTCAGCTTTTGTCCTGTGAACTTGGCATATCAGTCCACTTGACAAGGAGCATATTCCACATGGGTAGCTTACAACCCATCGGCATCTTCGTTGAATTGCCCAATTTTAAGTAATATCTCCTTACCATCTCTCTCTGTCCTGTTAGAAGGATGAGGGGGGATCTTATTGAAACATATAAGATAATTAGGGGATTGGACACATTAGAGGCATGAAACATGTTCCCAATGTTGGGGGAGTCCAGAACAAGGGGCCACAGTTTAAGAATAAGGGGTAGGCCATTTAGAACGGAGATGAGGAAGAACTTTTTCAGTCAGAGAGTGGTGAAGGTGTGGAATTCTCTGCCTCAGAAGGCAGTGGAGGCCAGTTCGTTGGATGCTTTCAAGAGAGAGCTGGACAGAGCTCTTAAGGATAGCGGAGTGAGGGGGTATGGGGAGAAGGCAGGAACGGGGTACTGATTGAGAGTGATCAGCCATGATCACATTGAATGGCGGTGCTGGCTCGAAGGGCTGAATGGCCTACTCCTGCACCTATTGTCTATTGTCTATTGTTCTCCCTCTCGGCTCTGTTGCGTGCCTATTTGTCCCATTATCTCTCACCCGACCACTCAGTCTGCTCCTCCCCCTCCTTTCAAGACTCGTCTCCCATCCATGACTATCCCATTGCCATTTCATTCCAACTTTCACCCCGCCCGTCTCCTCCCCCCCTTCAATCCTGCTCTCTTCTTATCTGACAGCCTTTTTGTCTGCTTTTCATATCATATCATATCATATATATACAGCCGGAAACAGGCCTTTTCGGCCCACCAAGTCCGTGCCGCCCAGCGATCCCCGTACATTAACACTATCCTACACCCACTAGGGACAATTTTTACATTTACCCAGCCAATTAACCTACATACCTGTACGTCTTTGGAGTGTGGGAGGAAACCGAAGATCTCGGAGAAAACCCACGCAGGTCACGGGGAGAACGTACAAACTCCGTACAGACGGCGCCCGTAGTCGGGATCGAACCTGAGTCTCCGGCGCTGCATTCGCTGTAAAGCAGCAACTCTACCTAACTCTATCTAACCTTTATCATTTGCTCCACTCATCTGCCAATCACCCCACCCCCACATATATCCACATCACCCATCCATCTTTTTCAACATTCTCCCCACTACTCCGTCGGTTTGAAAGGTCCCGACCTAAAATGTCATCTGTCCAATCCCTCCACAGATGCTGCCTGACCCACTGAGTTGCTCCAGCGCTTTGAATTTTGTATTCGACACTTTAGTAACCATGTCTGTGATGACCTGTGGGGATACTAAAGTCAATGAGCAAGACCCACAGAAGGGCCGGTCAGACCCGAGTATGTTCAGTGGACATTGTGACTGGAACTTTATGGAACTCTGGCCTTCTGGATTCAGACGCTGTTAACATCTTTACATTGGCACTTCCCACATGGGGACCATTGTAAAATCACACCACAGGCCTCTCCTAGGGAATCATTTTCTATTGACATTTTAGAAGGCACATTGGCTGGGCATAGTCTCTGCACTGAGTGTAAGCTACAGAGCCGAGATGAGTTGGAGTAGGACGATTATCAGCGCATCGTGACTCAGGCAGACAGAACCCAGTGACCATGAGAACAGACACGGGAAGAATGTTTAGTTTAGAGATACAGCGCGGAAACGGGTGCTGATTTTGTGAGAACTGGGAAATGGGTGAATTTGAAAGATCCATTCATATAACCATATAACTATATAACAATCACAGCACGGAAACAGGCCAGTTTGGCCCTTCTAGTCCATGCCGAACACTCTCTCCGACCTAGTCCCATCCACCTGCTCTCAGACCATAACCCTCCAATCCCTTCCCATCCATATACCTATCTAATTTACTCTTAAATAATAAAATCGAGCCTGCCTCCACCACTTCCACCGGAAGCCCATTCCATACAGCCACCACCCTCTGAGTAAAAAAGTTACCCCTCATGTTACCCCTAAACCTTTGTCCCTTCATTCTGAAGTTATGTCCCCTTGTTGGAATCTTCCCCACTCTCAAAGGGAAAAGCCTACCCACGTCAACTCTGTCCGTCCCTCTTAAAAATTTAAAAACCTCTATCAAGTCCCCCCTCAACCTTCTGCGCTCCAAAGAATAAAGACCCAACCTGTTCAATCTCTCTCTGTAGCCTAAGTGCTGAAACCCAGGCAACATTCTAGTAAATCTCCTCTGTACCCTCTCTATTTTGTTAACATCCTTCCTATAATTTGGCGACCAGAACTGCACACCATATTCCAGATTCGGCCTCACCAATGCCCTGTACAATTTCAACATTACGTCCCAACTTCTATATTCGATGCTCTGATTTATAAAGGCAAGCATACCAAACGCCTTCTTCACCACCCTATCCACATATTCTCCTTAAACAATGTTTAAGAGATTGAGACGGTGCAGAGTTACCCTGAGACGGGGCAGTGTTACCCTGAGACGGGGCAGTTACCCTGAGACGGGGCAGTGTTACCCTGAGACGGGGCAGTTACCCTGAGACGGTGCAGAGTTACCCTGAGACGGGGCAGTGTTACCCTGAGACGGGGCAGTGTTACCCTGAGACGGGGCAGTTACCCTGAGACGGGGCAGAGTTACCCTGAGACGGGGCAGTTACCCTGAGACGGGGCAGAGTTACCCTGAGACGGGGCAGTGTTACCCTGAGACGGGGCAGTGTTACCCTGAGACGGGGCAGTGTTACCCTGAGACGGGGCAGAGAGGGAGGGACAGGTACCGCGATAAACAAAGATTAAATCAAAGATAGATGTAGATAATGTGGTTGGGCAGAGAAAGAGAGTTGCAATAACAACCACGCCACGCTGGGGAGAGTCAAATAAAAATGTAAAGGAAGATCCCAATGGGAAAGGTCCCGTCCTGTTCATTCCCTCCACAGATGCTTCCCGATCTGCTGAGTTCATCCAACACTTGTGTTTGCCAGAAGTCTAATTATCCGGTCTGAACATTATTTAACAGGTAAGAGAAGGGATCCTTTCCTATGTGGATAAAGGAAGGAAATCGTAAAGCTGAGAAGACAATGAGTAATTCTTACAGAAAAAGATACCGAGTTTAACTGTATCAAAATGGTGAGACGGCGGGTTACACGGAGTAATGGTTCAGAGATCAATATCACTTCACATACCCAACAGAAGGTATTCACAAAATGCTGGAGTAACTCAGCCGGTCGGGCAGCATCTCAGGAGAGAAGAGGAGGAGAACTTCTTCAAAGTGGACATACCTCGAAGAGAAATCGCAGTGGAGCAACAAGTAGTATAAGAAAATAAGATCATTACCCAACAGAAGGTAGCTGTACACGGCTCGCATCCTGCTCTCAGAAAGATCCAACTGTAACTGCTCGGTAATGATCTCATTCACACTTTTGTACGACTCACATCGTCCTGCAGAACTTCAGCAGCTGTACAGAGGCACGCCCCACTGAGGGAGGACATGAAATTCAGATCGGGCCAGTTCCTAGATCTATCACTGCACCGGGTGTGAAGCCTGGAGGAGACACATGAGGCTGTAGATGGTGGAATGTGGAGGGAAGAGAGAGAGAGAGGGAAGAGGGAGAGGGAAGAGAGAGAGAGGGAAGAGAGGGAGAGGGAAGAGAGAGAGAGGGAAGAGAGAGAGAGGGAAGAGAGAGAGAGAGAGAGAGAGAGAGAGAGAGAGAGAGAGAGAGAGAGAGAGAGAGAGAGAGAGAGAGAGAGAGAGAGAGAGAGAGAGAGAGAGAGAGAGAGAGAGAGAGAGAGAGAGAGAGGAAAAGGGGGTACAGTGAGGGGGAGAGAGGAAGGGTATGAGAGGGAGGACAACAAAGTGGGACTGAGGGGGAGAGAAGGACAGGTTGGAGATAGAGAGTAGAGAGAGTGGGAGGAGTGAGAGGAAGAGAGAAAGGGAAGGGGGAGGAAGGTGAATTTAATTTTCTTTTTCTATTTACACCTCACCATCGAGGCAATTTTGTTCTGCACAAATCCTTGCTCTCCAATCTCTAAGTAGGTTACCTGTGGATAATCCGGTAACCTACAAACCTGCACATCTTTGGGATATTGGAGGAAACTGGAGCACCCAGAGGAAACCTACACGTTAATAGGGAGAATGTGCAAAGTCCACACAGACAGCACTCCAGGTCAGGTTGAACCAGTCCCTGGCACTGTGAGGTGATAGCTCTACCAACTGTGCCACTGTGTTACATGCCTTTTTCACCACCTGGTTTGCCTATTTCAGAGATCAATGGACTTTGAACCCTAGGGTCCTTGCTCATTAACTTTCCTTAGTGCTCTATCATTTATATCAGAGAACCAGGGAAATAGCAACACCATCTCCACTAAATCTTCTAAATCCCATGCGAGCAGAAGTGAACACTGTGTCGTCTCCAAGTTTAACAACAACTGTGCTTCTCATCCTCAACTATCTTAATTATATCATCCCAGTAAATGGTGAGCTATCTGAATGGAACCTGATCAGAAGTTCTCAAGAAACGAGGGCACATTGATACCTGATGCACTCTCACTCTCACTCCAGTGCCATGGAACACAGGCACTACAACCTCTGTGCCATGTTGCTCTTGAGTTGGGAAGTAACTTGGATACAGCTTCCCCTTAAACAACTTTCACTCAAGGGAAGAAGTAATTCACCAACCACAATAGCGGTTACACAATATATCAAAATTCATACTGACATCACATGATGTTCTTAAATGTGTATGCACACTCAATTTATTCCACAAGCGTATTTCCACGATGATGTGGCTGTTTCTGATCTTTGACCAATGACGCAGTTGTAATTCAGCTGATAAATGAAAAGATTTGCGGCAAATGGCCCAATTATTGCCATAGTTATCGAGTGAAAGAGTCATACAGCATGTAAACAGGCCCTTCAGCCCAATTTGCCCATGCTGACCAAGATGTCCCATCTACACTAGTCCCATCTGCACCATGTTTGACCCATATCCCTTTCAACCCTTCCTATCCAAGCACCTGTCTTTTAAAAGTTGTTATAATACTTGCCGCAACTATGACAGCTGGTTCCATACACCCTCTGTGTGAATAAGTTGCTCCTCAGGTTCTTAATAAATCTTTCCCCTCTCACTTTAAATCTTTGGTTATTGATTGCACAGCTGTTGATTCCTTGGTCTCAGGCTTGGTAACGTGAGGAGGAAGACAGAGGAGAATAAAGGCAAAAACCAAACGGGTAGTTAAGCAGAAAGGGTGATGTGGAGTGCATTGCCAGGAGACTGAGCAGCTCTGACTTACATAACAAGTTGTTTGTTGCTTCACAGTGGTGCCAACGCTCAACAAGTTTGCTTCACAGACTGGGAGAAGGGAAACCACTGGGCCAGCTCCATTTCCATCTATTGATCATGGCTTGAGCTTGTTAGAATGGGGAATAATGAGGGCTGGTATGAAGGAAGTCTCACTCAGGTGCCGAGGGATTGCTCACAACCTACAGGAATTAACATGTTCAGCAGGAACCAGCAAACCCAGAGGGAAATCCAGAGCAGAATGTAAGCTCGAGGTGAGAAGTGCAGTGTCGGCTTCACAGGCACATTGCTCTCCACAGTCCATCAGTGCCAGAGTTAATGGAATGATAAATATCGCCCACCTCACTGTGAATGTAGAATGCAGCTTTCTGGAGGGGGTCTATCAGAAGTGCACATTGGACCTGCCTAATTCAGGTGATAGAAACATACTCATTGACATTAAGCTATTCATACTATTAATGATATTTTAGATTGGAATGGCCTGAAAACCTCGATCACCATTATAGATGACCTGTAACGGTACACATTTAATCATTTCTATTAGCCCAATGGTGCAGCCTGTGCTATGTTAAGGATCATTCAAGGGTTATAAAATGATGTGGAAGTAGTAGCCATTAATTCAAAATAAGAAACAGTCTTCAGAATATCTGTTCTGATATATACTGAATGCAGTCATCGATTTAAAATTAAAAGGACAGATATACAAACAGGCTACTGAGACGAATGAACATGTTAATTGACCAACGTCAAACGTTTCAAGTCAGAACCCCTCTTCAGGCTGATTGTGGTGGGGGGTGGGGGGTGGGGGTTTGTTGGGGGAAGCTGGAAGAGAGATGGGGACAGGACAAGATGTAGAAATAAGGAACCGCAGATGCTGGTTTACCGAAGAAAGACACAAAATGCTGGATTGAATTATATAGAAACATCGAAACATAGAACATAGGTACAGGTGGAGGCCATTTGGCCCTTAGAGCCAGCACCACCATTCCTTTTGATCATGGCTGACCATCTACAATCAATAACCCGTGCCTGCCTTCTCCCCATATCCCTTGATTCCACTAGCCCCTAAGCTCTATCTAACTCTCTTTAAAATTCATCCATTGGCCTCCACTATCTTCTGTGGCAGAGAATTCCACAAATTCTCAACTCTCTGGGTGAAAAAGTATCTTCTCACCTCAGTTTTAAATGGCCTCCCCTTTATTCTTAGACCATGTCCCGTGGTTCTGGACTCCCCCAACATTGGGAATATTTTTCCTGCATCTAGCTTGTCTTGTCCTTTTATAATTTAATACGTCTCTATAAGATCTCCTCTCATCGTTCTAAACTGCAGTGAATACAAGCTTAGTCTTTCTAATCTTTCAATAGACAATAGACAATAGTAGGAGTAGGCCATTTGGCCCTTCATGCCAGCACCACTATTCAATGTGATCATGGCTGATCATTCTCAATCAGTACCCCGTTCCTGCCTTCTCCACATGACCCCTGACTCCACTATCCTTAAGAGCTCTATCTAGCCATCCCTCCATCCCAGGGATTAACCTCGTGAACCTGCACTGCACTGCCTCAATAGCAAAGACGTCCTTGCTCAAATTAGGAGACCAAAACTGCAAAACAATTATTCTGACTTCAGTCTGCAGAAGGCTCTCGGCCCAAAACGTCACCTATCCATGCTCTCCAAAGGTACTGCCTGACCTGCTTATTTACTCCAGTATTTTATGTCCTTTTGTACATTAACCAGCAGTTCTGCAGTTCTTTTTTTGTAAATACTGGAGTAACTCAACAGTTCAGAACATGTACAGATGACAGTTTGGGTCTGGACCCTTCTTCAGACTGATTGCAGGGGGAGTGGGGGAAGAAAGCTGAAATAGAGGGCAAGACAAAGCATGGCAGGTAGTACTTGAAAGCTGATGTAGGTGTGGTGGGGTGGAGGGGCATTGATAGGTAGGACAAATGCCAGAGATAACGAGATGCAGGTGTGAGGATAAATTAGGAGGGGGGCTTTGTTTAGTGGAGAGATGGGAGAGGAAGATGGGTCTGGAGAGGTTACTTAAAATTGGAGAATTCAACACCCGTCCTCTCTTCCAACGTTCCTTCCCCCCCCCCCCCCCCCCCCAACCAGCGATCAGTCTGAAGAAGTATCCCGACCCAAAACATTGTCTATACATGGTCTCCAGAGACGTTGCCTGACCCACTGAGCTCCTCCAGCATTTGTGACAGGGGGCAGGACAAATCCTGGCAAGTGGTTGGTTGATATTCGTGGTGGTGGGGTGGGGGTGGGGGTGGGGGTCAGGGGTAAAGGAAGGGGAGCAATGGATACAAATCGAGGTGTGGAGGGAAGAGAGGGAGTGGGGGAGGGGTGGCAGCTACGGAGCAAAAACAGGGTTAAATCGAAGAATTCAATGGTCATACCATCAGGTTATAAGCTACCAAAGTGGAAAATATCAGGTGCTGTTCCTGCAGTTTACATGTGGCAATGGAGGAGACCCAGGACAGAAATGTCTATGGGAATGGGAAGGGGAGTTAAAATGGATGGCAACCAGTTCAGTAAGGGGATACTCCAGCACTTTGTGTTTTATTTTGTACACCAGCATTGCAGTTCCTTGTGTTTCACAATTGCCATGTTGGGTAAAATAGTGAACCAAGGATCTGCAGATGCTGGTTTACAAGAAAATACACAAAGTAACTCAACAGATTAAGCAGCATCTCTGGTGAATAGAAGAGACCTTTTGGGTCGGGACCCTTCTTCAGATTGATTATGGTGGCAGGGGAGAAAGGTGGAAGAGAGGAGGATTCAGGACACAGCCTGGTAAGTGACAGGTGGTTACAGGTGTATCTGTGTTCTCTATCCACAGAAGCTTTTAGACCGGATAAGAATTACTGTGTCCCAGCAATGGTGTTGGAATATTCAGAAGCAGCAACAATATGTCTTGGCAGCAACAATATGCCACTGAATCTGCAAAGTTTAGTTATCTACACCCAAAATGTTAAAGCTTACTGGAGCCATGGAAACAGTAGTTACTCATTTCATGTGTAGGAAACAACAGCAGATGCTGGTTTAAATCGAAGGTAGACACAAAATGTTGGAGGAACTCAGCGGGACAGGCAGCATCTCTGGAGAGAAGCAATGGGTGACGTTTCGGGTCGAGATCCTTCTTCAGACTGAGAGTCAGAGGAGAGGGAAACTGGAAATATGGAAGGGCACAAAGAGCATGTAAGGTGTGAAAAGGACAGATCAAAGCAGATGGTGATCAAGGAAATGTAATGGTTCATTGAAAGTAACAACTAGGCAAACAAACAGTAACATTAATCAGAAGGACAGTGAAACTAGTTGGAGAACTAGAGTGGGGAGAGATTGAAAGCAAGGGTTACTTGAAGTTAGAGAAATCAAAACTGATACCGCTGGGTTGTAATCTGCCCAAGCAAAATATGGGCAGGACCTACGCAGTGAATGGTAGGGCTCTGGGGAGTCTTATAGAGCAGAGGGATCTAGGAGTACAGGTGCATGGTTCCTTGAAGGTGGAGTCGCAGGTAGATAAGGTGGTCAAAAAGGCTTTTGGCACATTGGCCTTTATCAGTCAGAGTATTGAGTACAGGGAAGTCATGTTGCAGTTGTATAAGATGTTGGTGAGGCCGCATTTAGAGTATTGTGTTCAGTTCTGGGCACCATCTTATAGGAAAGAAATTGTCAAGCTTGAAAAGGTTCAGAGATTTACGAGGATATTGCCAGGACTAGAGGATCTGAACTAGAGCGAGACGTTGAGCAGGCTGGGTCTCTATACCATGGAGCACAGGAGGATGAGGGGTGATCTGAAAGAGGTGTATAAAATCATGAGGAATAAATCGGGTAGATGCACAGAATCTCTTGCCCAGAGTAGGGGAATCGAGGACCAGAGGACAAAGGTTCAAGGTGAAGGGGAAAAGATTTAATAGGAATCTGTGGGGTAACATTTTTACACAAAGGGTGGTAGGTGTATCGAACAAGCTGCCAAAGGAGGCTGGGACTATCCCAACGTTTAAGAAAAAGTTAGACAGGTACAAGGACAGGACAAGTTTAGAGGGATGTGGACCATTCGAAGGCAGGTGGGACGAGTGAAGCTGAGACATGTTGGTCGGTGTGGGCAAGTTGAACCGAGGGGCCTATTTCCACATGGTATCACTCTATGACTATGAGGTGCTGTTCCTCCAATTTTTATTTGGCCAACAATTTACAGAGACCAATTAACCTACAAACCTGCATGCCTTTGGGATGTGGGAAGAAACCAGAGTGCCCAGAGGAAAGCCACCTAATCACAGGGAGAATGTGCAAACTCCAGACAGATGGTCAGGATCAAACCTGATCTCTGGTGCTGTGAGGCTGTGAAACATTGCCTGTCCAGTCCCTCCACAGATATAGGCTAACCCACTGAGTTTCTCCAGCATGCGGTGTTCTTGTCTCCACTCATTGAAAGGGTTGTCTCCCTGAATCCCATACACAGAAGCAAGGTCACATATTGTTTACATCAATGTACTCTTGTTAATGTTCAAAAACCTGTATATTTTTATACTAAAGGGAAGTGGATTGAATCAATTTAAGTGAGATTATTACCTACTGTCTCAGGAGAGCAAGGGCAGCTTTTGACTGAAAATGAGCACAGCACCAAATCCACAGGAATCTGCAGAAGGAGAAAGCTGAAGTACAGAATACTCTTGCCTGCAAACCCACGGATAATACACAGGGAGCATTCAAAAGATGGTGTAAAAATTGACCATTGTTCAATTGCTCTGAAAACTGAATTCTGAAAACAAGCTGTATTCTGTTTCAAAAGATTGGTTTCATTGAGTTTAGTTAAGTCTTGTGTGCCCAAGGCACAATATTATCTTGCACCATTTCATTAGAGTCTGAAGAATGGTCCCAAACTGAAGCATCCATGTTCTCCATGTTCGTAACAAGAGGAGTTGAGTATAGGAGCAAAGAGGTCCTTCTACAGTTGTACCGGGCCCTGGTGAGACCGCACCTGGAGTACTGTGTGCAGTTTTGGTCTCCAAATTTGAGGAAGGATATTCTTGCTATGGAGGGCGTGCAGCATAGGTTCACTAGGTTAATTCCCGGAATGGCGGGACTGTCGTATGTTGAAAGGCTGGAGCGATTGGGCTTGTATACACTGGAATTTAGAAGGATGAGGGGGGATCTTATTGAAACATATAAGATAATTAGGGGATTGGACACATTAGAGGCAGGAAACATGTTCCCAATGTTGGGGGAGTCCAGAACAAGGGGCCACAGTTTAAGAATAAGGGGTAGGCCATTTAGAACGGAGATGAGGAAGAACTTTTTCAGTCAGAGAGTGGTGAAGGTGTGGAATTCTCTGCCTCAGAAGGCAGTGGAGGCCAGTTCGTTGGATGCTTTCAAGAGAGAGCTGGATAGAGCTCTTAAGGATAGCGGAGTGAGGGGGTATGGGGAGAAGGCAGGAACGGGGTACTGATTGAGATTGATCAACCATGATCGCATTGAATGGCGGTGCTGGCTCGAAGGGCTGAATGGCCTACTCCTGCACCTATTGTCTATTGTCTATTGTCTATCCATGTTCTCCAGAGATGCTGCCTGACCCACTGAGTTACCCCAGCATTTTATTTTTCTTTGTAAACCAGCATCTGCAGTTCTTTGCATCACCCTTTATCTGGATATGTTTGTTTTGCTGATCTAAAAAATACTGGCCATGATAATTTTAATTTAATTTAGTTTAGTTTAGAGATACAGCATGGAAACAGGCCCTTCGGCCCACCGAGTCCGCACCAATCTGCGATCTCCGCATATTAACACTATCCTACACACACTGGGGAAAATGTCCACTTACACCAAGCCAATTTACCTACAAACCTGTACGTCTTTGAAGTGTGGGAGGAAAACTATGATCTTGGAGAAACCCCAAGCAGTCACAGGGAGAATGTACAAACTCGGTGCAGACTGCACCCATAGCCAGGATCAAACCCTCTCTGGGGCTGCAAGCATTGTAAGGCAGCAACTCTAATGAAATGTCAACCAGGACAATATCTGAGTGTTACTCCCTATCTTCACATTAAACAGTCAGGCTGCTCACTCCTGTCATGTCTTTCATGGGCAGGACTTCAGCACTGGGCGATAGAATCAGTTTCTTTAATCTCATTGCGCTGTTTTTGATATCAGCCGGAAGCCTCACAAAGTGATCGTACTGACCATTGCACAGTGACAACATCCTTTTTTTCCAGAAAGTCGATAACAAAAGCTCTGTAATTTCGCAGAAATATGAGTCACTTTCCCTCTTTAAAGGTGGCAACACATTTGCTTGTAATGACATTATTGCCAAATACAGAAGAGAATTTCCCCTTCTGCATGTTTCCATCCAGCATGTTTCGACCTTACTTCTCTGGCAATGAGAACATCCTAATTTGAGGTTCCCAATAACATATTGTTGTTAAAATAACAATCAGTTCTTATTTCCATTTATTTTACCATCACCCTGTTTCATCTTGCATTGACACCTTTCAGACAAGTAAGTTATATTTTGAGCCCATGACAGCTCTTCCCTCATGCAATTTTTGACAAATAAACCACAAACTCTAACAAGATCCTCCTTCACACTGGTGTGGCAGATAATGTAATGGAGACCATGGTCTTATCCTTTACTTTGCTCCATCAGAGTTGCAGCACAACAGCATCTTTCAACTTTCCTATTTCTCATCTCCTAACTGCCTTCATGTGACTCCATACCTATCCCTTGACAACACACATGGTTGCCATTTAGTCTGTGATTGAGGTTATTGCAATGCCTTGACATTTACAACTGTTTTAAAACATTCTTTAACGTCACACAATCCAGACCGACATTCGTGAGTATTATAGACTGCAGCATTTTTGAAGGTGCCATTTATCAGATAAAGTGTGCACTGCCTTTTGGGAAAGCAAAAACATTTCAATGTGCTAATTTGAAAAATAAAGAGAGCAACTTGGAAAATATGTAACTTTCAATCCAGATTAGATGACATGGAATCAAAGGTGAGCAAGGCCAATTGGATACAGAAGGGATGAATAAACAAAGTACTGAAGGTCAGGCAGTATCTGTGGAGGCATTTTGGATCAGGACCCAGAAGTCATGGGAGCAGAATAACGAGCATTCAGTCTCGTCAGTCTACTCTTCCATTCAGTCATGGGTGATTCATCTCTCCCTCTCAATCCTATTCTGTCTTCTCCCCGTAACATTTGATGCTCTTCCCAATAGAGCCTATCGATCACCATTAAAAATACCCAATGTCTTGGCTTCCACAGCTGTCTGTGGCAATGAATTCCACAGATTCACCACTCTCTGGCTAAAGAAATTCCTCCTTATCTCCATTCTAAAGGTACGACCCTTTTATTTTGAGGCTGTGCCCTCTGGTTTTAGACTCTCCCATTACTGGAAACATCCTATCCACATTCACTCAATCAAGGCCTTTTATTATCTGGTTGATTTCAATGAGATTCCCCCTTCATCCTAAACACCAGAGAGTACAGATCCAGGGCCATTAAAATCTCTTTATACGATCATTTAATCATCCCAAAATCTTTGTTGTGAACCTCCGCTGGACACTCTCCGAAGACAACACGTCCTTTCTCAGGTATGGGGCCCAAAACTGTTCTATAAAGAGAGATATTACTGCCCTAAAAAGCTTCAGCAATACATCCTTGCTTTTATATTCTAGTTCACTCAAAATGAATGCTGGTTTTGCATTTTTCTTCCTTACTGCCAACTCAACCTGCAAATTAAACTTTTGAGAATCCTTCACAAGCACTTCCAAGACCCTTTGCACAGCTGATTTCTGAATCCTCTACTCATTTAGAACGCTGTCTATACTTTTATTCCTTCTACCAAAGAGTATTTCCATACACTTTGCGACACAATGCCCATATCCCGCAAATTGACCAAGTCCTTCTGGAACCTTCCTGCTTTCTCAACACTACCTGCCTCTCTACCTATCTTTGTATCATCCGCAAACTTGTCCACAAAGCTATCAATTCCATCATCCCAATCATTAACATTGCCAAACTCACAGAACTTGGAGCCAGCACTCAGCTCTGCAACTGGATCCTCAACTTCCTGACAGACAAACCACAATCAGTGAGAACAGGTGATAAATCATCGTCTACAATAATCCTCGACACAGTTGTTCAACAAGGATGCGTTCTCAACCTCCTTCTTTACTCCTTGGACACCAACAAATCTAACTCAATTTACAAATTCGCAGGCGACACCACCATAGTGGGCCAGATAGCAAATAATAATGAGACGGAGTTCAGGAAGGAGATTGAGAATCTCGTAACCTGGTGGAAGGTACCAACCTTTCCCTCAATGTCAGCAAGTCAAAAGAGATTGTGAACAACTTCAGGGAGCAAAGTGGTTCACATTCTGGTATATAGTAACAGTGCCGAACGAGAGAGGGTTGGAAGCTTGAAATATCACCAACAACTTGTCCTGGACCAGCCATATCGAAGCAATATCCAAGAAAGCAAACCAACGCCTATTACTTCCTTAGAAGGCTGAGGAAGCTTGGCATATCTGACACAAAGAATCTATTCAGTTCGTCCTCCATTTCATTGTTCCACATTACTACTTTTCCAGCTTCATACTTACCCCTTACTTTTGATCTCCTATGAAGTTCAGCACCTCACACTTGTCTGGATTAATTCACTTGTCCATCTGTCAATTCTCTGCTCATACCTGTATTTCCAAACTTGGATTGTTTTCTATGGAGTATCTGAGGTGGAGGGAGGCATGATTTAAATATGTAAAATTATGAGAGGTATAGATAGGGTACGCAGTCAGAACCTTTTTCTGAACATAGAAATGTCACAAATTAGAGGGCACATCTTTAAAGTCAGACAGACAAAGCTTAAAGGAGATGTGCTGGGCAGGTTTTATACACAGGTGGTGGTGGGTGCTTAGAAGGTGCAGGGCAGTGGTGGAGATAGTTATGATAGTGGCCTTTAAGAGGCATTTAGTGAAATACATAAACCTGGAATAGAGGAGTACAGACCATAAACTGGGAGTTAGATTCATTTAGATTGATGTTTTGCTCAGCACAGACAAGATGGGCAGAAAGGTCTACCCCATGCTGTTATGTTCTTCAGATTTCAGCTTCTCAAGCACATTCTCCTCAGTAAAAGTGACTGCAATCACTTTTGCCCCCTGACTCACCTGAATTTCTGGCATGTTGCTGGTGTCTTCCACTGTGAAGACTGAGACAAAAAACCTATTCAGTTTCTCTGCCATTTCTTTGTTCCCCATGACGACTTTTCCATCATTTTGCAATGGTCCAATGTCCACTGTTTGCTCTCTTTTACTCTTTATATATCTGAAAGGTCTTTGGCATCCTCTGTTATATTATTGGCGAGCTTTGTCATCTTTTCTCCCTTATTGCTTTTTTATTTGCCTATTGTTGGTTTTTAAAAGCCTCGCAAATCCTCTAGCTTCTGACTAATGTTTGCTATGTTACTTACCTTCTCTTTTGCTTTTATGCTATCTTTGACTCATTGGTCAGCCACAGTGGCCTCATTGTTCCCTTGGTACATTTCTTCATCTTTGGGATGAAAAGATCCTGCATCTTCTGATTTACTCCGAGAAACTACTGCCATTGCTGCTCCACTGTCATTCCTGCAAGGGTCCCCTTCTAATCAATTTCCAATCAGATCAGCTCCTCTCTCTGCCTCTGTAGTTACATTTGCATCAGTAAAACTGATTTCAACAACTCCCTTTCAGACTGCAGGTTGAATTCTATCATGGTATCACAAAATGCTGGAGTAACTCAGCAGGTCAGGCAGCATCTAGGAGAGAGGGAATGGGTGACGTTTTGGGTCGAGACTCTTCTTCAGACTGATGTCAGGGGGGCGGGACAAAGAAAGGATATTGGTGGAGACAAAGAGGAACTATCTAAAGTTGGAGAAGTCAATGTTCATACCGCTGGGCTGCAAGCTGCCCAAGCGAAATATGAGGTGCTGTTCCTCCAAAGGTCAGACTGGGAGTGGGAGGGGGAGTTGAAATGCTCAGCCACCGGGAGATCAGGTTGGTTAAGGCGGACTGAGCGATTGAATTCTATCATATCATTGCACAACACCAAATCCAGAATTGCCTTTTTTGTAGTGGGCTCGACCAGAAGCTGCTGTAAGAAGCCATCTCGTAGGCATACTACAAATTAATTCTCCAGTACCAACCTGATTTTTCCAGTCTACCTGCAAATTGAAATCTCCAATGAACACTATTTAATTATCTTTCTTAATCATTTTCTATTTCCTGATGTAATTTGTGCTCAACATCGTAACTACTATAAGGGCGGCACAGTAGCACAACGGTAGAGCTGCTGCCTCACGACGCCAGAGACCCGGGTTCGATCCTGACTGAGGGTGCTGTCTGTGTGGAGTTTGTATGTTCTTCCTGTGACCACACAGACTTTCACCAGGTGGTCTGCTTTCCCCCGACATTCCAATGACGTGCAGTTTGTAGGTTAATTGGCTTATGTACATTGTGTGTAGGATGGAATGAGTGTGCAGGTGGTTAATGGTCAGCATGAATCAGTGGCCCAAAGGGCCTGTTTCAATGCTGCATCTCTAAACTGAACCAAACAGAACTGAACTAATAGGAGGCCTGTTTCTAACTCCCATCTGGGTCATTTTACCCCTGCGTTTTTTAACTCAATCCACAAGGATTCTACTTCTTCTGATCCTGTGTAATTTCTTTCTAAGGATTGGATTTCTTTCCTTATCAACATAACCAGCCCACCCCCTCTGCCCACCTGATCCTCCTTCATGCCCATAACGTTGTGCGTGCCAATGCACTACGCTACCCCATCCACCTTGTTTTGTATACTGCATGCATTTAGATATAACACCTTCAGTACAGTATTTACCGCCCTTCTTCTTAAAATGGTCCCCATGCTGCCCGACGTTACACACTTATCCCTTTTGAAACTTCATCTCCTATTTCCTATTCTGGACTTTGGTAACTTCTCCTGCAGCCTCCTTCCCTTTAACTTTATCCATACTTTTCCAATCTGTTGTACCCCACCCTCTTTATTTAGTTCAAAGCCCTATCTATGGCCCCGATTATGCGATTTGCCACAGCCCTCCCGACACAACTGGCCGTTATCCAGTGCAATGCCCATCTGGGTGGCTCCCGACACAACTGGCCGTTATCCAGTGCAATGCCCATCTGGGTGGTTCCCGACACAACTGGCCGTTATCCAGTGCAATGCTCATCCGGGTGGCCACGACTAAAGTTTCCAGGGAAATGCCCTTTGCTAACATCACTGCCTGCACCATAGCTTGCGAATCCTGCACTATAGTCCCCACAGGACCAAAGACTCTAATAGGCAGAACGGCCTTGCCAGACGTGGGTGACGTAGGGTTAATGCAGGGGGATGCCTCTGCTGGGCAGCGCAATCTTGGAAATGGTAGGGCTGTGCCATTGACTCCTTGACAGGGCTCTGGCTTACGCCTCTTGGGCAAATTTGTGTACCTGATGCTTTTCTGCCCGTTCCTTTAAACTATATACACTTCCTTACACATGCTGGTAAGGAGGGTATGGTCAGGATGGCAAAGGAAACATGGTGGCATCTGAAGATTCACCAGGAGGCGTTAAAACAAGCCTCAGATTTTGAAATTTGCAGATTAAATAATCCCGATATGTCATGGCACCTTGTTTTTAACAGACTCAAATCTCTTCTTTTTCTTTAATGGTACAGCCACTAATGTCCTGAATCCACCATTCCTGAGACAGGTGGCAATAGGGACCCTGATTCCTATGACAATACCCTGTCCCTCCCAGTGGGTGTCTCATCGAAGTTTGGTGACTAAAGCTGTTTCGGAAGAATTTTGTTCAAAGTGGAAAGATCCCACATCTCTGGGAACACATTGGAGCTCTGTGGGATATGGATGGGCGAGCTTCTTTAGTCTAGGCTTCACTGGAGGTTACTTGGCTGCCAATAATCGCAATTACCTCATTTGTGGTCTTACTATCTTGGGTAATGCAACCACAGGGGCCCTCGACATGATTACCCAGGGACTGACTGAACTTAGGCTCTTTACAATGCAGAACAGATATGCCCTAGATTAATTGTTGGCTCGGGAAGGTGGTGTCTGTGCTATGGTGAAAGGTAAGTGTATGATGGGAGTTAGGGATCAGACAGAGAATATCTGAAGAAGGGTGTCGACCTGAAACGTCACCCATTCCTTCTCTCCCGAAATGCTGCCTGATCTGCTGAGTTACTCCAGCATTTTGTGAATAAAGAGAATATTACTCGTTTTATTACAAGGATAAGAGAGCAAATGGATAACAAGAAGGAGTCGAATAGTTGGGGTGATTGGGGTTTCGGGGGCTGGTCGGACAAGTTGATTAATATCGCATTGTATTCCGGAATTGGAATTGTTTGTATTTTTGTAGGGCCGGCTATTCTGAATGTGTATTGAGAAGAATGCAGATGGTGTTAGAGATTGGCGTTATTGGTACTTCAAGAATGTTAGTGGTAAGACAAACTGAATTGTGTGATAAGGAAGCTGAGGATGTTGATAGTGTGAAGGAAGAGTTTGAACGACTAGGAAGGTTATTAGATTAGGAGGTAAAGATGAAGGGGAAGATGAAGTGGTTTTGAAGATGACCAACTTAATAGAATAGGTGTAGTGGGATATGTGGCCTTTGGAGGGCGATACCAGAAGAATGATGCATGTGTGGAGTTTTGGAACTGAAAGGGTTAAGGCGATGTAGGCAAGAAGCAGTTCATGTGAGAGATATTGTAACAGGGTGTAGTTTTTCTGGTGTCAGTGGTCGTTGTTTAAAAGTGTTAATGGTGGTGTAAGTATTGATGTAGTTTCCTTTCTGTAGAATAAACAAGGTTTAGATTTGGTTTTACTTAGAAGTTCGGTTGGACTTAGTTTGTTTTTCTATCCACATCAGTGAATATGAAGGCATCGTTTGAGGTGTTTAATGTGATTTATTGTTTTAAAGCTTTGATGGTTATCATAGAATGATAAAAGGAGGGAATGAGAATCTATGCTATTAGCTGGTATAGTTAATTAGAGATATTGATATTTTGTTGTAGATGGTTGAAGATGGTTACTTTTGTTGTTGTTTTAGCTAATATAAAATGAATGCTTATATTCAGTAGAAAGCAGTAAGATGGATGCTTGTTGCAGAAATGTTATCATTGAGATGGAATGTGTTTGTTCGTCTAGGAGTGATAGGGAGTAGACAGGTGCAAAGGGGTTCTTTGTTCTTAAATAACTCCCTTGTCTTATAGTGTTAGCTTGTGTTAGAACAGTTAGAAGCAAGTTAGAAGCTTGTGTTAGAACAGTTAGAAGCAGGGCCACACAGCTGTGGGAGGATAGATAACATTGTCCTGATTCCAAAACTCCTTATATGGGTGTGTGTGTGAAAGTAGGAAAAGTTTCAAATCCACTCTGGGTCATTTGATGTGTTTCCCCGAAAGCATGTGACCTGTATTAATGGTTTTGTTTTCTCTGTAACCATGGGAATTGTATTAGAATTGTAATTGGTTGTTAATTTCATCTGTTACACCACCTTTTCCTTTCTGTATAAAAAGTAATCAATCGTGGAAAGGTTGTTCTTTCCCTCTCCCCAGTTGAGATCTTTTCAGACACTAGCATTGTATCTGGAGATCCTCACGGGAAGAACCTCACTGTGGAATAAATCTGTTGTACTCATCCAGTATTCTAAGTATTATTTATTCAGGCTGAAGGTAAAGAACTCGGATTATCAGACCCTGCAGGGATAAGATGGAGTCTGTCCCATTGGAACAGCTCCTTCCTTCCCCAATAATGTCGCCAATTGTCCACAAATTCAACCCCACTTCTTTTACACTCACACCAATCTTTGACCCACACTTTTAACTTTCTAATCTCATCGACCCAATGCCAATTTGCTTGTAGTTCAGGTAGCAATCCAGAGATTATTACCTTTCTGGTTCTTTTTAATTTAGTTCCTAGCTGGTTAAGGTCTCTCAGCAGAACCTCTTTCCTTGTTTTACTTATGTTGTTGGTACCAACATGAACCTCCCACTCCAAATTCCTCTGTGGTCAGACGCGATGTCCTGAATCCAACCATCAGGCAGCACAGCCTTTGGGATTCTTGTTCCTTGTGACAGAGAATTGTGCCTATTCCCCTGACTATACTGTCCCCAATTACAATTATGTGTCTCTTCTGCATTGCTCCCCCCCCCCACCCCCCACTCCCCAACCTGCACCACCTGAATGGCTCTCTGATCCATGGTGCCGTGGTTAGGTTGCTCACCCAACCGACAACTCTTCTGCACAGGGAGCAAGACTTTTTTGAAAAGCATATGTACAGATAGAAATAAAAAGACAAATTTGTTACAAAGTCTTACATAGCTTCAATTTTTAAATTTTTAGAGAGAGAAAATAAAAAATAAAGAAGAAAAAGAAAAAATATAAACTATTGGGAAGGGAGAATAATTTTTTTTTTTAAAAGGTATAATTAAAAATTAAAGGGGGTAGATCCGGGAGACAATAACCACAGTTGTACATCCAACCTTAAACTCAAGTTTCAACTTTTAATTTTAAATTTTTATTTTAGTCCTGTGCCAAACCCATTTACTTTTCTAAAAATTCAATAAATGGAGACCATATTTTAAAAAATAAATCAGGTTTGTCAATTAAGGCAAATCTTATTTTTTCCAAATGCAGGGTCTCTGTCATTTCCGTAGTCCACATTTTAATTGTGGGGGTTATTGTTTTTTTGCAAAATCTAAGTATTAATTTTTTCGCAGTTATTAAACTGTAATCAAGAAAATGTACCTGACTTGTTGTAAAGTTTGTAGTATGTTCTGATAATCCTAATATAATTCATTTTGGATCCATATCCAATTGCTTGTTGATAACTTTAGAAACTATTTAAAAAATATCCAACCAGAAATTTTGCATTTTTATGCAAGTTACGAAAATATGAGTTAAATTAGCTTCTTGAAATTGACATTTATCACAAATAGGGGAGATACTAGGAAAAATCCTATTTAATTTCGTCTTCGAATAATGTAATCTATGTATTATTTTAAATTGTATTAGGAATGTCTAGTATTTAATGAACATTGGTGTATATGTTGTAAACTTTCATCCCATATATCTTGCATTATGGGTTGGTTCAATTCGTCCTCCCATGCTCATCTATATGATTCTGATGACGGAATGTCAGTATCTAGGAGAGTATTATAAATAAAGGATATTAATTTATTTGAATTATAATGTCGATTCAGGCATACATCAAGAGTTTCTGGACCTCTAAATGTATATTCTTGCATGTGTAATTTTACATAATCTCTAAATTGTAAATATCTAAAATAATTATTAACATGTAATCCGTACTTCTGCTGTAAATCCTGAAAAGAAAGAAAAGTTCCCTTATGATAAAGATCTCCCACCCTTTTAATTCCATAACTTTTCCATTGAGCAAATCCTCTATCTAAGACAGACGGTTTAAAAGAAGGGTTATTCGCAATAGGGAGGAAAGCAGATAATTTACTCAGTTTTAAAGTAAGATTTAATTGTTTCCAGGTACGGATAACACTGTGTATAATGGGATTACCTCCATATGTTTTTTTATTTAAATTTATTGGAGCTAAGAGGATCGCACCAATATCAAATGGTAAACAATCCTCTTTCTCCATCTTTAACCAATCCGGTTGTTGATCAGTGTCATCCAACCAGCAGGTTATATTTTTAATATTAACCGCCCAATAATAAAATAAGAAGTTAGGTAAGGCAATTCCTCCATTAATTTTAGACTTACATAGATGTCTTTTATTTATTCTATGAGTCTTGTAGTCCCAAGTAGTACATTAAGGGCATGGCCATTGATGGATACTGTTGTAACTGTATGAGACAAGCCCTGAGGAAATGCAGCTGTAATTGCACATAGAGAAGGCATAAACATGGCAGCAGTCACACTGTTAGTAGTTGCTTTGGACTTGCATACTCTAGAATAATGTCCCTTCTTGGCACAACTATTACAAGTTGCCTCTCGAGCAGGACATATCTCTCTGTAATGAATATTACCGCCACAAAAGTAACACTTCCTTTTTGGATAAGTCTATGCTGCAGCAAGGGCACGTTTATCAGTAGAAATTGTTTCAGCTTGCTCCATATTAGTACTTGGGTGAGATTCTTTTGTCGTAGTTACAGCAGAATAAACATTAGATGAGCCATAAGCATCTGAAATTCTCTGAGCCAAGTCTAATGAGTAAGCTTGATTGTAAGCTGACTGTAAATCCAAGGTTTTGTTTTCTAATAGTCTCTGTCGTATTAAAGGCGATGCCAAACCATTGATAAACGAGTCTCGAATAAGTTCCTGTCGATTTTGATCAGCTGTAACTGTTTTGAAGGCACAGTCTTTACTAAGTCTTTGAAGTTCTTGTAAAAACTCATCAAGTGACTCACCAGGTTTTTGTTTACGAGTAGCAAGGAGGTATCGAGCATATATTACATTGGGTGTCTTGATGAAGAGTCTGCTTAGTACATCAATAGCAGAATCATAAGTTGTATATTCCTCTATGTCATCATATACATCATAAGAGACAGAGCTTATTAATGTCCTGAATTTGTCTGGTGCATTGTCACCACACTCATTAAAGAAGTTATTGAGTGTACGATGCCAGTGCCTCGATACCTTTGCTGCAGTAGGTGAGTTGGGATCCAGATCCAAGCGTTGTGGTTTCAATAGTTTCTCCATCTCGATGTCACACTGCTTAACTTCTGAGATTGAGTTGCTTAAATTGTTGTGAGACAAATGAGAATTCCAATTTACTTAAACTTTATTTAAGCTTTAAGCAACACATTTCTGTAATACATATCTTCGAAAGCCTGGAAACTATCACTGATTCCACAGGCCTGGCCCGCCCGAGAGTCCCGCGCATGCGCACACTTCAGTGAGTCTCCTCCAGTCACCTGGTCACTGTGATGGAAGGCCAGAATATCCGTCTTCTCCCGCGGACAGGACAGGACAGGACAGGCTGTTGTAGTTGCCACCTTCCAGGCCGCGCCGGACGGTGAAAGGTCCGCGGCGGGCCGACCCAAGCCCCACGATTCGAGGCGGGCGAAGACGCTGCCGCTGCCGCTGCCGCTGCCGGAGCTCCCGATGTCGCCCCCCACCCAGGGGGCTGCGAACTTCCGACATCCACGCGGCCGGAGCCTCCACAGGTGAGTCCCAGGTGGAGGCCGCCAGCTCCAGGTGCATGGCCGATGGTAAGGCCGATGGTAAGGCCGCAGCGGGAACGGAGACACCACCCAGAAACAAAAGGTCGCGTCTCCGTTCGGAAGAGACAATTTTATATTTACAGTTCCCCCCCTCCCCCCCCCCCCCCCCCCACAGTACACAACCCCCCTATAAACTACATCACATTTACAGTCCAATCAACACAAAAAAACAACATAAAAACACAAAGACAGACGGACTGGATGGAAATGACTGCGAGCCGTGTTTGGTCTCTACTCTCCGGAACCCATCTGAACATCTGTGACATTGGACCACTGAGTTCGACATGACATCGAGAAAGCATATCCATTCATAGTAAAAGCTACAATAATAGTTCACTTCCAGGATACCTGATGGTTTTACATACAAGAGGCATCGATGCTTTGTTCCAACACTCCACACGCACTAACTAACCCCAACCTCAGTCCTGAATCCGTGCTTCAGTATATGTCGTTATCACAGACATCGCGGTAAATATTAACCCTACTGTCAGAATATTCATCGGCAGTATTGGTCAATAACCGAGCGCAGCAGAGAGAGACGAATATCTCCAACAGGCCTCACTCACGGCGTCAGCATCAGCATCAGCGAACAGTCCTGTCTATCAATGATTGTGTTTGAGAGTAAAAACAAGGAACTGTCGATGCTGCTTCATGCACGAAAGGGCACAAAGGGCTGTGGTAGGACATCTGGCCAGGCAGCCTCTCTGGAGAACATTGATATGTACCGTTTGGTGACGAGACCCTTCTTCAGACCGCAGGGCAGAGCAGGCCAATCAATGTTCTGCTCAGCCCAAATACCCACCGTGTGTTGACAGATCATGGACCATACGTAGTGTGTATCACTTGGTCCATCAATGGAGCAGATACCCATAGAGTCGCGCAGCGTGGAAACAGTCACTTCAGGCCAAAATTACAACGCTGGCCAACATGCCCCATCTACACTAGTCCCCCGTACCTACGTTTGGCGCATATCCCTCTAAACCTATCATATGCAAATGCCTGTCAAATGTTTTTTAAACGTTGTGATAGTACTTGCCTCAACTACCTCCTTTAGTTTACAGCTTTTAGTTTCGAGATGCAGTGTGGAAACAGGCCCTTCAGTCCACCGAGTTCACGCCGCCCTCGATACTATCACCATACACGGGTTCTATCCGACACACTGGGGTAGTTCACGGAGGCCAGTTAACCAACAAACCTGCACGTCTGTGGAAAATGGGAGGAAACCGGAGCACCCGAAGAGAAGCAACTGTGTCACAGTGAGAACATACAAACTCAGTACAACAAGCTCCCATAGTCAGGATCGAACCCCAGGTCCCTGGCGCTGCAATGCAACAACTCTACCGCTACCCAACATACTCCGCAAGCTCCTTCCATATACCGGACACCCTTTGTGTAACAAAGTTGCCCCTTGGTTTCCGACTAAACATTTCTCCCCCTCAGCATATCTATGTCCTGTTCTCCAATGGGTAAAGTCCCAGCCTCTTCAACTCTCCCTACAGCTCAGCCCACACCGGTGTCTGACAATCCCAGAATCCTATAGCAAAAACAAGGATCCTTTGCAACTGGTCTATCCCGACCATGATACTAATTTAAGATGCTCATTTTCGCCTCTGTTCGGCAAAAATGCTGAGTTTGGTGCCTTTCAAATCCAAACACTTATAAGCGTCAGAGTTTAATTTGATAATAACACGCCACGGTAGATCCACATAACCACTGTTTTGGGTTTAAAACTTCCCTCTCAAATACGTGGCAATGACTCCCACTGATTCACCACCCTCTAACTAATGAAATTGCTTCTCATCACCTTTCTAGAGGTAAGTTCTTTTATTCTGAAGCTATGGCCTCCGGACCAAGACTCTCCAATTAGTGGAAACATCCTCTCCACATTTACTCTATCCAGGCCATTCACTGGGTTGTTCGGTTTCGTCGGCCTCCCGAAGCCAACCTGCTGGGTTATCAACTACGCACAGCACCCGTCCACTGCTAATAGAAGCAAAGGAGCAGTGCATGGACATTTGGCAGAGAAATGAGGGGCCTGAGGGTATGTTCTGCTGGAAGCAGACTTGAATCTGAGGGGAATCTCTGCTGGGAATGCATGAACTTGATGGGCTTATCTGCTCAGGACAGGATTAAACTTAAGCGACTCCAGTTATGTGCCATGATCTCCTATACTCTAATATGTCCATCTACATAGGTTGACGGGGGCCTAATTTAGGTGTGACCAGAAGCCGCGTATATCCACGCCGCACCCGTCAACACAGATATGCCGTGCCTATAGGTCCAGGTCGCTGCGTGGATATCAGAACGTGCTGTCACCGACCCCGCAGTTATTAATGGGGTCACTGCTTGAATATAACTATGTGAAAACTCTACAAACACCACTCAGACTGCTGTCAGTACCCCGGCCATTCCACTCAGGAACTCTGTAGCCAAGCTCCCAACGATGGTACTGGAAACTTATCCAGTGAAACGAGTTCCCCGGTTTTGTTTGCCGACTTTGGCCCAATGATGACGTTCAACATAGTTCATAAGTTCATAAGTTGTCGGACCAGAATGAGGCCATTCAGCCCATCAAGTCTACTCCGCTATTCAATCATGGCTGATCTCCCCCCCCCCCCCCCTCAATACCATCCTACTGCATTCTCCCCTAACGCCTGACACCCGTATTAATCAAGAATCTATCACTCACCACCTTAAAAATATCCATTGACTTGGTCTCCACAGACTCCTGTGGCAATGAATTCCACAGATTCACCACCCTCTGGCTAAACCAGTACCTCTTCTTCTCATTTCTAAAAGTATCCCGAGGCTATGGCTCCTGGTCCAAGACTCTTCCAATTGTGGAAACACCCTCTCCACATCCACTCTATCTAGATTCAGAGCGCAGAAGGCGATCGCCGGCAAGGAGCGACGCATGTCCGGCACATGTCCGTGCGTGTGGGAAACTGACCTTATCTCTGATTGCCTCGGCCTGTAGTTGTGCCGCATTCGCTCTCTGTTCCTGATCACTGAAGGTAGTAAACGAGTAATTGTGGGGTTATGGGAGCCGTGGGGCTGTTAACTAAATGGGACTGAGGAATTGTTTATGGCAAAGTAAATGAGGAGGGTAGGGTTCCGGGCGGACTTGTATTGTGAGGAAAGAGGCGAAGGTAAAGGTGTTAGCAGGTGTCTGTGTCGGAGTAAAGTGATTGTGTGTTCAGATCATGCAAGAGCGCCTAAACACGCCTCACCTTCTCAGTGGAACAAGGCAGCGAATCACAGAGTCAGAGAGTACAGAAATAGCCCCTTTCTGACAATCCCATCAGGACCCCCCAAGATGCCCGATGCAATGTAACCGTGTATATCCGTACCTTCCCATTATCCAAGCAATCCTTTACTATCCACGTACAGATGCGGTTATTGTACTGCTTCGACTACTACCTCTGGCATTTGCCCCCAACTTTCTAAACTCCAGCGAGTACAGGCTCACTGCTGTCAAACACTTGCCATACGTCAAACGGCATAAGGAGCAGGCCATGTGCAGTTTAACGTATGATAAGCGTTTGACAATAAATACTATGATGTCCTCCCCCATCCCCCACCACACAATCCTGCCTTGCACCTCTTACACAGAGACAAACTCTTCCCTTCACCTAAACGAAACCTTCTTTCATCCAACTCCCTCATCTCTATTCGACACCTAAACATCCTTGCCATGCGATTCGGATGTTTACAAACACCTCCCCGAACTTCGTCTGTTTTTAATGCATCAGATGTGGCCTCGTCTGCAACAGTGAGGCCACGCACAGACTCGGCGACCTTTTCACCGAACCCTTGCTCTCTGTCCACCAGGGCTGGCTGGAGCTCCCGGATGCGAGACATTTCTCTTCCACCGCATTCTGTTCCTCCGGTTCTACATTCCACCTTCTATTCTGATACGATTCCACCATTTTTCAGCCCTCAGTCATAGAAACATAGAAACATGGAAACATAGAAACATAGAAACATAGAAAATAGGTGCAAGAGGAGGCGATTTGGCCCATCGAGCCAGCACCGCCATTCATTGTGATCATGGCTGATCATCTACAATCAGTAATATGTGCCTGCCTTCTCCCCATATCCCTTGATTCCACTTGCCCCGAGAGATCTACCTAACTCTTTTTTACATTCATCCAGTGAATTTGCCTCCACTGCCTTCTGTGGCAGAGAATGCCACAAATTCACAACTCTCTGGGTGAAAAAGTTTCTCCCCACCACAGTTTTAAATGGCATCCCCTTTATTCTTAGACTGTGGCCCTTGCTTCTGGACTCTCCCAATATTGGGAACATTTTTCCTGCATCTAGCTTGTCTGGTCCTTTCAAAATGTTATACGTCTCTATAAGATCCCCTCTCATCCTTCTAAATTCCAGTCAATACAATAGACAATAGACAATAGACAATAGACAATAGGTACAGGAGGAGGCCATTCGGCCCTTCGAGCCAGCACCGCCATTCAATGTGATCATGGCTGATCAATCTTAATCAGTACCCCATTCCTGCCTTCTCCCCAAATCCCCTGACTCCTCTATCCTTAAGAGCTCTATCTAGCTCTCTTGAATGCATTCATAGAATTGGCCTCCACTGCCTTCTGAGGCACAGAATTCCACAGATTTACAACTATCTGACTGAAAAAGTTTTCCCTCATCTCCGTTGTAAATGGCCTACCCCTTAATCTTAAACGTTGGCCTTGTCTTTTCAATCTTTCCTCATATGACAGTCCCGCCATCCCAGGGAACAATCTCGTGAATCTACGCTGCACTGCCTCAATTACAAGGATGTCCTTCCTCAAATTAGGAGACCAAAACTGTACACAATACTCCAGATGTGGTCTCACCAGGGCCCGAGACAACTGCAGAAGGACTTCTTTGCTCCTAAACTCAAACCTTTCGTTATGAAGGTCCACTTGCCATTAGCTTTGTTCACTGCCTGCTGTACCTGCACGCTTACTTTCAGTGACTGGTGTACAAGGGAACCAATGTCTCTTTCCACTTCCTCTTGACCTAATCTGACACCATTGAGATAATAATCTGCCTCCTTATTTTTGCCCCCAAAGTGCATAATCTCACATTTATCTGCATTATACTGCATCTGCCTTGCATCTGCCCACTCATGCAACCTGTCCAAGTCACCCTGCAACCTCCTAACATCCTCTTTGCAGTTCACACTGCCACCCAGCTTTGTGTCATCCGCAAACTTGCTAGTGTTACATCTAGTTCCATCATCCAAATCATTAATATACATTGTAAATAGTTGTGGTCCCCGCACCGAGCCTTGTGGCACTCCACTCGCCACTGCCTGCCATTCCGAAAAGGACCCGTTTACTCCTATTCTTTGCTTCCTGTCTGCCAACCAATTCTCTATCATGTCAATACTCTACCCCCAATACCATGTGCTCTAATTTTAGTCACCAACCTCCCATGTGGGACCTCCCCTCCTCCCCCTCCTCTCCTCTCCCTCCCTCCTCTCTCCCCACCCCCCCAATCTCACCCCTCCCCCCACTCTCACCCCTCACTATCACCCCTCCCCCCCACCCTCCCCCTCCTCTCTCCCCTCCCCCCCTCCTCCCCTCCGTCCTCTCTCCCCTCCTCCTCCTTTCTCCCCTCCCTCCTCTCTCCCCTCCCCTGTCCTCTCCATCTCTCCCCTCCCCATCTCTCCCCTCCCCCCACCTCTCTCCCCTCCCCCTCGCACTCTCTCCCCTCCCCTCCTCCTCTCTCCCCTCCCCACTCCCTCCCCTCCCCACTCTCTCCCCCTCTCTCCACTCCCCTCCTCCCCTCTCCCCTCCCCCTCTCCTCTCTCCCCTCCCCCTGTCTTCTCCATCTCTCGCCTCCCCCCACCTCTCTCCCCTCCCCCTCGCACTCTCTCCCCTCCCCCTCCTCCTCTCTCCCCTCCCCACTCTCTCCCCTCCCCTCCTCCTCTCTCCCCTCTCCCTCTCTCCTCTCTCCCCTCCCCCTCTCTCCTCTCTCCCCACCTCCTGTCCTCTCTCTCCCCTCCCCCTGTCCTCTCTCTCCATCTCTCCCCTCCCCATCACTCCCCTCCCCCCACGTCTCTCCCCTCCTCCCTCGCACTCTTTCCCCTCCCCCTCCTCCTCTCTCCCCTCCCCACTCTCTCCCCTCCCCACTCTCTCCCCTCTCCCTCTCTCCTCTCTCCCTCTCTCCCTCTCTCCCCTCTCCCTCTCTCCTCTCTCCCCTCCCCCTGTCCTCTCTCTCCATCTCTCCCCTCCCCATCACTCCCCTCCCCCCACGTCTCTCCCCTCCTCCCTCGCACTCTCTACCCTCCCTGTCCTCCTCTCTCCCCCCCTCTCTCCCCGTCCCCCTCTCTCCGATCCCCCCTCCCCCTCCTCTCTCCCCCCTCTCCTCTCTCCCCTCCCCTCTCCCTCCTCTCTCCCCTCCCCATCCTTTCTCCCCTCCTCCTCCCTCCATCCTCTCTACCCCCCATCCCTCCTCCCTCCTCTCTCCCCCTCCCTCCTCTCTCCCCCTCCCTCTCTCCCCTCCTCCCCTCCTCTCTCCCCCCTCCCTCCTCTCTTCCCCCACCCCCTCTCTCCCCTCCCCTCCCCCTCTCTTCCCCCCCTCCCCATCACTCCCCTCCCCTCTCTATCCCCCTCCCCTCTCCCCTTACCCCTCTCTCCCCTCCCCCACCCCCTATCTCCCCTCCCCTCCTCCCCACCCTCCCCACCCTCCTCCACCCCTCTCTCCCCTCCCCTCTATTCCCTCCCCCCCACTCCCCCTCTCCCCCTCCCCCTCTCTTCCCCTACCCCCTCTCCCACCCCTCTCCCCCTCCCCCTCTCTCCCCTCCCCCTCTCTCCCATCCCCCTCTCTCCTCTCCCCTTCCCCCTCTCTCCCCTCTCCCTCCCCTATCTCCCCTCCCCTCCTCCCCACCCCCCTCCCCACCCCCCTCTCAACCCTCCCCCCTCCTCTCTCCCCAACCCCCTCCTCTCTCCCCTCCCTCCCTCCTCTCTCCCCCTCCCTCCACTCTCCGCACACACCCCTCCTCCTCTCCCCATCCCTCCCCTCCCCCCTCCCTCCCCCATCCCTCCCCTCCCCTATTAAGGGGTTGGACACGTTAGAGGCAGGAAACATGTTCCCAATGTTGGGGGAGTCCAGAACAAGGGGCCACAGTTTAAGAATAAGGGGTAGGCCATTTAGATCTGAGATGAGGAAAAACTTTTTCAGTCAGAGAGTTGTGAATCTGTGGAATTCTCTGCCTCAGAAGGCAGTGGAGGCCAATTCTCTGAATGCATTCAAGAGAGAGCTAGATAGAGCTCTTAAGGATAGCGGAGTCAGGGGGTATGGGGAGAAGGCGGGAACGGGGTACTGATTGAGAATGATCAGCCATGATCACATTGAATGGCGGTGCTGGCTCGAAGGGCCAAATGGCCTCCTCCTGCACCGATTGTCTATTGTCTATTACACCAAAATTCAATGTGGCCTGTTGTATGGATACAATATTCCCAGAAGTTGGGGATGATGTTGCATTTCCTCAAAGAGGCTTTGTGCATGCAACAAATGGAGTATCTTACCACTAATATTTAGAACTTAAGCAGAGATAGCATCTGACCTGAGAACTTTTTTTTAAAATTTGGATTGTGGTGTTTTCAATTTCTTGTTCATCAAGGGTGATAACGAGACTAGACCCAAGTAACTGGATGTGGGATGGTGCCATAGAGCCATGGAGCCATGACTCACATCAAATACAGGTGAACTGAAGATATCTTTGAAGTAAAAACAAAGAACCACAGATGCTGGTTTACCAAGGAAAGACAGAAAATGCTGAGGCAAATCATTGGGTCAGGCAGCATCCATAGAGTACATGGATAGGTGACGTTTCAGGTCAGGAATCTTCTACAGACTGAAGATCTTTCAAGTGTTTGTCTTTGGGAAAAGAAACTTGTATTGAGAGTTGCCAATATAACAACATAGCTTAATTTTCTGGGAGACTGCTGGTGCTTCTGGAAACTACACCTGCAGAAAATGTGCCCAGGTGCAGCTCCTGAATAAATGTGTTGGGGAACTGGAGCAGTTGGATGACCTCAGGGCCATCCGGTAAAAGGAGTGTTTCCTGGACAAGATCTACAGAGAGGTTGTCATACCAAGGATACAGGGAGAGCGAAGGTGGATGACTGTGAGAAAGAGGAGTAAACGTGGAGTGCAGGAGACCCCGGTGGCTGTACCTACTGAAAACAGGTACACCCTCTTGGGAGCGGGCGACACGACAAGAAAGCTCATGGCATGTTGGCCTTATTGAAACATATAAGATAATTAGGGGTTTGGACACATTAGAGGCAGATAACATGTTCCCAATGTTGGGGGAGTCCAGAACAAGGGGCCACAGTTTGAGAATAAGGGGTAGGCCATTTAGAACGGAGATGAGGAAGAACTTTTTCAGTCAGAGGGTGGTGAAGGTGTGGAATTCTCTGCCTCAGAAGGCAGTGGAGGCCAGTTCGTTGGATGCTTTCAAGAGAGAGCTGGATAGAGCTCTTAAGGATAGCGGAGTGAGGGGGTATGGGGAGAAGGCAGGAACGGGGTACTGATTGAGAGTGATCAGCCATGATCGCATTGAATGGCGGTGCTGGCTCGAAGGGCTGAATGGCCTACTCCTGCACCTATTGTCTATTGTCTATTGTCTATTGTTTATGACAAGAGGAGTATAGGAGCAAAGAGGTCCTTCTGCAGTTCTACAGGGCCCTAGTGAGACCGCACCTGGAGTACTGTGTGCAGTTTTGGTCTCCAAATTTGTGGAACGATATTCTTGCTATTGAGGGCGTGCAGTGTAGGTTCACTAGGTTAATTCCCGGAGTGGTGGTTCTGTCGTATGTGGAAAGACTGGTGCGACTAGGCTTGTGTACTCTGGAATTTAGAAGGATGAGAGGGGATCTTATTGAAACGTATAAGATTATTAAGGGATTGGACATGCTAGAGGCAGGAAACATGTTCCCAATGTTGGGGGAGTCCAGAACCACGGGCAACAGTTTAAGAATAAGGGGTAGGCCATTTAGAACAGATGAGGAAAAACATTTTCACTCAGAGAATTGTAAACCTGTGGAATTCTCTGCCTCAGAAGGCAGTGGAGGCCAATTCTTTGGATGCTTTCAAGAGAGAACTAGATAGAGCTCTTAATGATAGCAGAGTCAGGGGGCATGGGGAGAGCGCAAAGACGGGCTGATGATTGTGAATGATCAGCCATGATCAGCCAGCGGTGCTGGCTCGAAGGGCCAAATGGCCAACTCCTGCACCTATTGTCTATTGTCTATATCGAGTGGTAGCCAGGGCTGTGATTCCAACCCTCATGCCGAGTCTTAATGGGGAAGAGTGATGTCAGGCAGAGCCATAGTGGTGGGAGACTCCATTGTCAGAGGTTCGGATTGGAGATGCTGCGGCATTAAATGAGACTCCAGGATGGTGTGTTGCCTCCCTGGTGCCAGGGTCCAGGACGTCTTGGAGCGGTTGCACGACATGCTCGAGAGAGAGGGAGCAGCTGGAGGTTGTTGTGCATGTTGGCACAAATGTTATTCTGTAGGTCGGAAGAGGAAGGAAGTTCTGCAACAAGAATTTACGGAATTGGGTAGAAGACTGAAAAGCAGGACCTACAGGGTAGTGATCTCAGGATTGCCTCCAGTACCTCATGCTGGTGAAGGTAAGAACAGGGAGATAGGGGGAATGAATGTATGGCTGGGGAGTTGGTGCAGGGGGCAGGGATTCAGATATCTGCATCATTGGGATCTCTACTGTGGCAGGGGTGACCTGCATAAAAGAGACGGGTTGCACCTACACTGGAGGGGACCAACATCCTAGCGGGAAGGTTTGCTAATGTTACGAGGGAGGGTTTAAACTAGATTGGCAGGGGGTGGGATCTCATGCGGGACCCAGGCACGTCAGAGGCTGGAAGTTAGAATGGAGGGTGGTGTGGGAAAGGTTAGTGGACAGAATAGGCAGGTGAAAGATGGAGAGCGAGGAAGGAGGGTTGGTTTAAACTGCATGTATTTTAATGCATGGATCCTGACGGGCAAGGCAGATGAGCTTAGGACATGGATAGGTACGAGCGACTGGGACGTTGGAGCCATGACTGAAACCTGGTTAAGGGACGGGCAGGACTGGCAGCTCAATGTTCCGGGGTACAGGAGCTTCAGGAGAGGCAGGGGTGAGGGAAAAGAGAAGGGGGTTTGCATTGTTGGTTAAGGAGGATGTCACGGCTTTGGTCAGAGGTGACATTACGGACGGTTCGTCTAATGAGGCCATATGGGTGGAGGTGAGGCACAAGAAAGGGATGGTCACCTTGTTGGGGGTGTACTACAGACCCCCGAATAGTCAATGGGAAATAGAAGAACAAATGTGCTGGGAGATTGCAGACCGCTGCAGGTAAAATAAGGTTGTTGTAGTAGGTATTTTAACTTTCCCGATATAGACTGGGAAAATCATAGAGTGAAGGGTTTAGATGGAGTGCAATTCATCAAAGGTATTCAGGAGAGTTTTCTTCAGCAGTATGTAGAGGCCCACACGTGAGAGGGCAATGCTGGATCTAGTATTGGGAAATTGGGAAGGGCAAGTTAATGAAGTGTGTGGAGGAGCATTTTGGGACCAGTGACCACAGTTCGATTTGGTTTAAGATAGTTATGGATAGGCACGGAGAGGGTCCACGTGTTAAAATGAGGGTATGAGATAAGGTCTCACGACATAGAAACATAGAAACATAGAAAATAGGTGCAGGAGGAGGCCATTCGGCCCTTCAAGCCAGCACCGCCATTCATTGTGATCATGGCTGATCGTCCCCAATCAATAACCCGTGCCTGCCTTCTCCCCGTATCCCTTGATTCCACTAGCCCCTAGATCTCTATCTACCTCTCTCTTAAATCCATCCAGTAATTTGGCTTCCACTGCCCTCTGTGGCAGAGAATTCCACAAAGTCACAACTCTCTGGGTGAAAAAGTTTTTTCTCACCTCAGGGCGGCACGGTAGCGCAGCGGTAGAGTTGCTGCTTTACAGCGAATGCAGCGCCGGAGACTCAGGTTCGATCCTGACTACGGGTGCTGCACTGTAAGGAGTTTGTACGTTCTCCCCGTGACCTGCGTGGGTTTCCTCCCACACTCCAAAGACGTACGGGTATGTAGGTTAATTGGCTGGGTAAATGTAAAATGTAAAAATTGTCCCTAGTGGGTGTAGGATAGTGTTAATGTACGGGGATCACTGGGCGGCACGGACTTGGAGGGCCGAAAAGGCCTGTTTCCGGCTGTATATATATGATATGATATGATATGATATGATGATAAATGGCCTCCCCTTTATTCTGTGGCCCCTGGTTCTGGACTCGCCCAACATTAGGAACATTTTGAATAAATGTTTCCTGCATCGAGCAGGAAATCTAGCACTCAAGTTGACTGGAGCAGGTTATTTGAGGGGAAGGAACATCGGCCAAGTGGGATGTTCTTAAAAGTGTACTGAAGAAAGCCCAGGATGTATACATCCCCATTAGAGTGAAGGGCAAAGCAGGCAAACGTGAGGAAGCTTGGCTGACAAGAGAAATTGAGACGTTAATCAAAAACAAGAAGGATGCATGGGACAGGTATCGGCAGCTGGGATCAAGTGCATCACTGCAGGAGCTATGGGAACTAAGGAGTAAACTAAAAAGGAAATCAGAAGGGCTAAAATGGGAGATAGCTCTGGTGGGTAGCATTAAGGACAATCCCAAAAGATTTTATAAATACATAAGGGGGAAAAGGGTAGCTAGAGCACTGGTAGACAGGTTTGCCAGTGCTACATGGGTGGGTTTAAACTAAATAGCAGGTGGGAGGAGTTGACAAATTGGGAGTATAAGGATTGAGTTAAAGAGGCCGAGAGTACAGTAAAGTTACGAAGGAAACCCAAATGAATGGGACAGAAAGTACAAGAAGGGCTAAGAGAGTAAGGTCGGGTGAAATAGGAACAGGTGTGAGAGGGGAGGTGAATACCGAATTAAAAGTGTTATATATGAATGCACGAAGTATAAGAAATAAAATGGATGAGCTTGAGGCTTAGTTAGTACTGTATGATATTGTGGGAATTACAGAGACATGGCTGCAAGAGGATTGAAGCTAGGAATTGAATATTCAGGGGTATACGTCCTATCGAAAAGACAGACAGGTGGATAGAGGGAGTGGGGTGGCTCTGTTGGTAAGCATTGAAATTCAGTCCCTTGTGAGGGGTGACATAGAATCAGAGTCTTTGTGGATCGAACTGAGGAATTGTAAGGGTAAAAAGGCTCTAATGGGAGTTATCTACAAGCCCGCAAAGAATAGCCTGGAGATAGGGTGAGAGTTGCATCAGGAGGTAAAAATGGCAAGTAACAAAGGTAATGCTATGGTGATTATGGGGAGGTTTCAACATGCAGGTAGACTGGGAAAATCAGGTTGGTACTGGACCCCAAGAAAGGGAGTTTGTAGAGTGTCTCCGAGATGGATTCTTAGAGCAGCTTGTACTGGAGCCGAACAGGGAGAAAGCAATTCTGGATTTAGTGTTGTGTTATGAACCGGATTTGATGAGAACTCAAGGTAAAGGAACCATTTGGAGGCAGTGACCATAACATGATAAGTTTTAATCTGCAATTTGAGAGGGCAACGGTAAAATCA
Organism: Rhinoraja longicauda; assembly: GCF_053455715.1. Classification (NCBI taxonomy): domain Eukaryota; kingdom Metazoa; phylum Chordata; class Chondrichthyes; order Rajiformes; family Arhynchobatidae; genus Rhinoraja; species Rhinoraja longicauda. The sequence continues at coordinate 222,355 of NW_027601347.1, read as the reverse complement.
GAAATGTCAGTATTGCAGTTTAACAAAGGGGACCATGTTGGCATAAGGGAGGAGCTGGATAAAGTTGACTGGAAAGGGACCCTAGCAGGGATGTTGGTAGAACAGCAATGGCGGGTGTTTCAGGGAATAATCCAGAAGATGCAGGGTCATTTCATTCCGAACAGGAAGAAAGATTCTAAGGGGAGTAAGAGGTGACCGTGGCTGACAAGGGAAGTCAAGGACAGTATAAAAATAAAATAGAAGACGTATAACATAGCAAAGATGAGCGGGGAGCCAGAGGATTGGATAACTTTTAAAGATCAACAGAAGGTAACTAAAAAGGCAATACGGGGAGAAAAGTTAAGTATGAAGGTAAGCTGGCCAAGAATACAAAGGAGGAAATCATCATCATCATCATCATCATATATATACAGCCGGAAACAGGCCTTTTCGGCCCACCAAGTCCGTGCCACCCAGCGATCCCCGTACATTAACACTATCCTACACCCACTAGGGACAATTTTTACATTTACCCAGCCAATTAACCTACATACCTGTACGTCTTTGGAGTGTGGGAGGAAACCGAAGATCTCAGAGAAAACCCACGCAGGTCACGGGGAGAACGTACAAACTCCTTACAGTGCAGCACCCGTAGTCAGGATCGAACCTGAATCTCCGGCGCTGCATTCGCTGTAAAGCAGCAACTCTACCGCTGCGCTACCGTGCCGCCTGTAAAGTTAAAGCTTCTTCAGGTATGTGAAGAGAAAAAAAAATAGGCAAGACAAATGTGGGTCCCTTGAAGACAGAAACAGGTTAATTTATTTTGGGGAACAAGGAAATAGCAGACGAGTTGAACAGGTACTTTGGTTCTGTCTTCACTAAGGAAGACACAAACAATCTCCCAGATAGGGTCATAGTCGTTGAGTGATACAGTGTGGAAACAGGCCCTTTGGCCCAATTCACCCACACCGGCCAACAATGTCCCAGATACCCTAGTCCCACTTACCTGCACGTGGTCCATAACCCTCCAAACTTGTCCTATCCATGTACCTGTCCAACGATGGGATAGTCCCAGCCCCAACTACCTCCTCAGGCAGCATGTTCCATACACCCACCACCCTCTATATGAAAATGTTACCCCTTGGATTTCTATTAAATCTTTTCCCCTTCACCTTGAACCCATGTCCTCTGGTCCTCGATTCCCCTACTCTGGGTAAAAGACTGTGCATCTAACCGATCTATTCCTCTCATGATTTTGTATACCTTAATAAGATCGCCCCTCATCCTCCTGCACTCCATGGAATAAAGAACCAGCCTACTCAACCTCTCCCTATAGTGCACACCCTCTAGTCCTGGCAACATCCTCGTAAATCTTTTCTGAACCCTTTCGAGCTTGACAATATCTTTCCTATAACATGGTGCCCAGAAATGAACACAAATGCAGTCTCACCAACATCATACAACTGCAATATGACCTCTCAACTTCTATACTTAATTCTCTGACTGATGATGGCCAATGTGCCAAAAGTCTTTTTGACCACCATATCTACCTGCGACTCGACCTTCAAGGAACCATGTATGTGTACTCCTACATCCATCTGCTCTACAACATTACCCAGAGGTCGAACATTTACTGTGTAGGTCCTGCCCTTGTTTGACGTCCCAAAATGCAACACCTCACACTTCTCTATATTAAATTCCATCAGCCATTCGTCCGCCCACCTGGGCATTCGATCCAGAACCTGCTGCAAACATTGACAACCATCTTCACTATCTGCAAAACCACTAAAGTGCCTGTCCCACTTAGGAGATTTTAATGCGACTGCCGGCGACTAGGCTGTCGCAGGCATGATCATGAGGAGTCTTCAAAGAATCCTAGTGGATCTCGGCACGTCGCTGAGAAATCAACCGGATTGAAATTTCTCAGCGACAGCTGGCATGTCGCCAGGTATCGTTGCTTATTGCGGGCGCTGTCACATGCTGTTCCCAGGTTTGCTAGGTGGTCTTAGATGCATTTAGAAGCACATAATATTAAATTAAGTAAAGTCATTTGAAGATACGATAAAATACTTGTGTTTAACTAATTTATTTACCGTCAGGACATTTGACAGGTAGATTGGAGGCGATAGTTTGACGGTCAGGTAAGGGTGGGGTTTTTCACAATGTTTTATGGCCATCAGCGATTACATTTAAAGTAGGCTCCCAACCCAGATATGCAACCCAGAAACCAAATATGCATCTCCCGTACATTTTCAAAGAATGCCCACACTCCGCACAAAAATCCATTTAACCACGTTTAAAATTACATTTCTTAATACTGCTATTAGTAAACTGGTTTTCAAGTAACCCGGGCAAGATGTTATATTCCAAAACTCTCTAGTAATTACAGACTTGTCAGTGATTTCAGCGAAAATGAGGACGCCGGAGAAGCATTGATAAGCGTGGGAATTTCACAATGTTTCGGAAGATGGTGCAAACTCAACCTGACTCGGCATTGTCGTGGTCATTGTCGTTGGGTAAAAGAAAATTTTGGCGATCTGCTACGACTTTGACAGTCGCCTAAAAAATAATCTAAGTGGGACAGGTCCTTAACTGTTGTATCATCAGCAAACTTGCTAATCTTGCCCTGTATGTTCTCATCCAAATGATTGATGCTGATGACAAACAGTAACGGGCCCAGCACCAAACGCTGTGGCATACCACTAGTCACAGGCCTCCATTCTGAGAAGAAACCTTCCACCATCACCCTCTGCTTCCTGCCATGGAGTCAATTTGCTGTCCATTCAGCTATCTCTCCTTGGATCCCATGAGATCTAACCTGCCAGAGCAGCCTACCGTGCGGCACCTTGTTGAATGCCGTACTGAAGTCCATGTACACAACATCTACAGCTCTGTCCTCATCAACCTTTTTGTTCACGTCTCCAAAAATATCAATCAGATTTGTGAGACATGACCTGCCACGTACAAAACCACGCTGACTGTCCCTAATCAGCCCTTGCCCATCCAAATGCCTGGAAATCCTATCCCTCAGAATACTCTCCAGTAACTTCCCAACTACAGATGTTAAGCTCACCGGCCTATATTTTCCAGCATTTTCCCAGTAGCCCTTGAAAAGAGGCACAACATTTGCCACCCTCCAATCCTCTGGCACCTCTCCTGTATTTAAGGATGATTCATAAATTTCCACCAGGGCTCCCGTAATTACCTCTCTAGTTTCCCGCAATGTCCTCGGATATATCTGATTACGGTCTACCATCAAACACAACCGTACCTTGCAGTACTTCCTTGACGGTAATTCTGACTGCTCTCATGACACTCAGAATCAGAATCAGAATAACCTTTATTGTCATCCACAGTCCAACAATAAGAGCAATAAAAATAAGCAATACAATCACAATCACAAACCAACACAAAACAAAAAAAAGAAACATCCATCACAGTGAGTCTCCTCCAGTCACCTCCTCACTGTGATGGAAGGCCACAATGTATTTTCTCTTCCTCTGCCGTCTGGTTGTTGAAGTTGCCACGTCGGGGCGGTCGGGGCTCCCGACATTGAAGCCCCCGCCGGGCGGAGAAAAATCCCGCACCGGATGGTGAAAGGTCCACGGCGGGCCGACCCAAGCCCCACGATTCGGGGCGGGCAAAGACGCTACTGCAGCCAGCGCTCCCAATGTCGGCCCACACCCAGGGGCCTGCGAGCTTCCGATATCCACGCGGCCCACGGCCGAAGCCTCCGAAGGCGAGTCGCAGCTGCTCCCGCAGCGCCACCACAGCCTGCGAAGGCAGCCAGCTCCGCAGATGGTAAGAACGCTCTGCGAACCAGACCCCAGGTGGTCCCAGGTGGAGGCCACCAGCTCCAGGTGTTTGGCCGATGGTAGGCCGCAGCAGGAACGCAGACACGACCCAGAAAAAAATCTTGGGTCTCCGTTGGGAAGAGACAATTTTACAGTTCCCCCCTCCCCACACACACAGTACACAACCACAAAAAACGCTACATCACATCTAAACACTGCAATTAAGACAAAAAACAACAAAAAACACAAAAGACAAACGGATTGCAGGTGAGTCGCAGCTGCTGTGCAGCGCCACCATTTTAAATTCCCAGTGACTGCTCCAATTTCCTCCGTCCCGCTGTCTTTCTCCTTGGTAAATATAGAGGAGAAATACTCATTGAGGACCTTGCCCAACTCTTGTGGCTCCACACAGAGGTGACCACTTTAATTCCTGAGATGTCCCACTCTCTCTCTCTCTAGTTACTCTTTTCCCCCTTATGTTTTTATAACATCTTTTTGAATCGTCTTTTATGTTACCCACCAGAGCTATCTCCTGGCCCCTTTTTTCCCCTTCTGATCTCCTTTTTTAGTTTGCTCCTTAGTTCCCGAAACTCCTCCAGGGATGCACTTGACCCCAGCTGCCTAAACCTGTCCCATGCATCCTTCTTGTTTTTCACCAACGCCCCAATGTTCCTCAGCAGCCAAACTTCCTTACGTTTGCCTGCTTTGCCTTTCACTCTAATGGGGACGCACACATCATGAGTTCTTTTCAGTACACTTTTAAAAACATCCCACTTGGCCGATGTTCATTTCCCCTCAAATAACCTACTCCAGTCAACTTGAGTGAGACCTTCTCTCATACCCTCAAAGTTGGCCTTACCCCAGTTGAACATTTTAACACGTGGACCCTCTCCGCCCCAATAACAATCTTAAAAGCTAATTGAACTGTGGTCACTGGTCCCAAAAGGCTCCTCCAAACACACTTCATTAACTTTCCATTCCCAATTTCCCAATACTAGATCCAGCATTGCCCTCTAACGTGTGGGGGCCTCCATATACTGTTTAAGAAAACTCTTCTGAACACTTTTGATGAATTGCACCCCATTTAAACCCTTCACGCTATGATTTTCCCATTGTATATTGGGAAAGTTGAAATCCCCAACTACAACAAATTTACCCGTGGACAGAGGATCTAGGGTGATGGAGGAACTGAAGGAAATGGTGCTGGGAAATGGTGCTGGCTGCAGCTGGGACTGAAGGCTGATAAATCCCCAGGGCTGATGGTCTGTATCCCAGGGTACTCAAGGAGGTGGCTCTAGAAATAGTGGACGCATTGGTGATCATTTTCCAATGTTCTATAGATTCTGGATCAGTTCCTGTGGATTGGAGAGTAGCTAATGTTATCCCACTTTTCAAGAAAGGAGGGAGAGAGAAAGCAGGGAATTATTGACCAGTTAGCCTGACATCGGTATTGGGGAAGATGCTGGAGTCGATTATCAAAGATGTGATAGCGGTGTATTTGGATAGCAATTACAGGATCCGGCCAAGTCTGCAAAGGGGAGATCATGCTTGACAAATCTTTGGGGATTCTTTTGAGGATGTAACAAGTAAAATGGACAAGGGAGAGCCAGTGGATGTGGTGTACCTAGACTTTCAGAAAGCCTTTGAAAAAGGCCCACATAGGAGATTAGTGGGCAAAATTAGAGCGCATGATATTGGTGGTTGGGTACTGACATGGATAGAGAATTTGTTGGCGGACAGGAAGCAAAGAGTAGGGATTAACAGGTCCCTCAGAATGGCAGGCAGTGACTAGTCGGGTGCCGCAAGGCTCGGTGCTGGGACTGCAGCTATTTACAATATGTATTAATGACTTAGATGAAGGAATTAAAAGTAATATTAACAAATTTGCAGATGACACAAAGCTGGGTGGCAGTATGAACTGTGAGGAAGATGCTATGAGGATGCAGAGTGACTTGGACAGGTTGGGTGAGTGGGCAGATGCATGGCAGATGCAGTATAAAGTGGATAAATGTGAGGTTATCCACTTTGGAGGCAAGAACGGGAAGGCAGATTATTATCTGAATGGTTTCAGGTTTGGAAAAGGGCAAAGTACAATGAGACCTGGTTGTACATCAGTACATCAGTCACTGAAAGGAAGCATGCAGGTACAGCAGGCAGTCAAAAAGGCTAATGGCACGTTGGTCTTCATAAAGAGAGAAGTTGATTATAGGAGCAAAGAGGTCCTTCTGCAGTTTTACAGGCCCCCGGTGAGACCACACCTGGAGAACAGTGTGCAGTTTTGGTTTCCTAATTTGAGGAAGGACATTCTCGCTATTGAGGGAGCGCAGGCAGGATCACGAGGTTAATTCCGGGATGGCGGGACTGTCATATGATAAAAGAATGGAGCCACAGGGCTTGTATTCACTGGAATTTAAAAGGATGAGAGACGATCTTATAGAAATATATAAAATTATTAAGGGATTGGACAGGCCAGATGCAGGAAACATGTTCCCGATGTTGGGGAAGTCCAGAACCAGGGGGCACAGTTTAGGAATAAGGGTAGACTATTTAGAATGGAGATGAGGAAAGACTTTTTCACACAGAGAGTTGTGAATTTGTGGAATTCTCTGCCTCTGAAGGCAGTGGAGGCCGATTCACTGGATGCATTCAAAAGAGAGTTATATAGAGCTCTTAGGAGTAGCAGAATCAAGGGGTATGGGGAGAAGGCAGGAATGGGCTGCTGATTGTGGATGATCAGCCATGATCACATTGAATGGCGTGCTGCCTTGAAGGGTCGAATGGCCTCCTCCTGCACCTATTGTCTATTGTCTATTGACTCGGTGGGCCTCGGTGTCATGGACAGAAGACGTCAGCTCCTGCTGCCCCTGCACCGACGGAACCAACTCCCCCGGTACCGTGAGCGGAGCCCCACAAACCAGCTCAGCCGAGGAGGTGGCCAAGTCCTCCTTCGGGGCAGTGCAGATACCCAACAACACCCACGGCAACGCATCCAACCAGTCCGGATCCATGAGGCGAGGCTTCAAGGCAGCCTTCAGCTGACAGTGGAAACGCTCAATCGGGCCGTTGGCTTGCGGGTGGTCCGCCATGGTGTGATGAAGCTGGACCCCCAACAGGCGAGCCATGGCCGACCACAGCTCGGACGTGAACTGGGCACTGCGGTCCGAGGTCATGTCCAGGGGCACGCCGAAACAGGCAATCCAATGAGCCGCTAGGGCGCGTGCACAAGTAGCCATAGACGTGTCAACAAGGGGATTGGCCTCCAGCCACCGCATGAAGCTGTCCACTATGGTGAGGAGGTGAGTGACACCACGGGACGGCGGAAGCGAGCCCACAATGTCCACATGTACGTGGTCGAAGCACTGGCGAGGAACACTGAACCCCTGCAGAGGCACCCGAACGTGACACTGGACCTTGGCTGTCTGGCATGGAATGCATGCAGTGACCAACCTCCTTGCACAACCCGTGCCACATAAAACGGGCGGCCACCAGAACCGTCGTCGCTTGGATGGAAGGGTGAGCTCGCCCTTGAATGACATTGAAAACCCTCTGGCGCCAACTGGCAGGGACGATGGGGCGCGGCTGACCTGTCGAGATGTCACAAAGCAGCGTTGCACCTCCAGGCCCGAAGGGGATGTCTTCCAGATGCAGACCCGAAATGGCGGTCTGGTAGGCGGACATTTCCTCATCCAAGAGAAGTGACTAGTCCCGAAGATGAGTGGAATGGTGTGGATGCCGTAAGTTGGAATGGGGCTGCCATTTGCCACGGTGAGTACAGGCCCCCGCTTACCAGAACGAATGTCCGCAGGTGAAGGGGGCAGGACGCTCAACTCCGCCCAGGTATCCACGAGGAAGTGACCTCTGGAGTGCCGATCCTAGGTGAAGAGGTGAAGGATCTGTCCGCCCACAGCAGTGACTACTGGCGGCCGGCCCAGTGTTTCCTGGGAAGGAGCACGGCGGGTGACACAGGTGGGCTGCAATGTCCCAGCACTGATGGTCGTAGCACCAGCGAGGTCTGCGGGTGGTAGCTGGAGCGGCACCACAGAAGAGGAAGTCAGAGCGGGTGCGGGGAGCGTGCGCACAGGTCACTGAGGGGCAGTGGGGACTCGATCAATGGTGGCACCAACCTGCGGTTGGACTTCCGGTGACACGGAGACGATGTCCAGTGCGTTCACGTCCTGTCGACGGGCCATCCAAAGCATATCGGCGCGCTCACCCAGAGCCTGCGGGTCTGTGAAGGAGTCATGAGGGATAGTCATCATGGTTTTGTACATGGGGGGTCGTGACTCACAAATCTGATTGATTTTTTTGAAGACGTGACCAAAATGGTTGATGAGGCAGAGCTGTAGATGTTGTGTACATGGACTTCAGTAAGGCGTTCGACAAGTTTCCGCATGGTAGGCTGCTCTGGAAGGTTAGATTGCATGGGATCCAAGGAGAGATAGATCAATGCATAGCAAATTGGTTCCATGGATGGAAGCAGAGGGTAATGGTGGAAGGTTGCTTCTTGGACTGGATGCTTGTGACAAGTGGTGTCCCTCAGGGTTTGGTGCTGGGCCTGTTACTGTTTGTCATCTACACCAATTATTTGTATGAGAACATACGGGGCAAGATTAGCAAGTTTGCTGATGATACAAAAGTTAGTGGTTTTGCAGATAGTGAAGATGGTTGTGAACGTTTGCAGCAGGATCTGGATTGATTGGCCAGGTGGATGGAGGAATGGTCGATGGGATTTAATACAGAGAAGTGTGAAGTGTTTTATTTTGGTCCATCGAACAGGGGCAGGACCTACACGGTAAATGGGAGGCCTCTGGGTAGTGTTGTAGAGCAGAGGGATCGATGAGTACAGGTGCATGGTGCGTTGAAGATCGAGTCGCAGGTAGGTATGGTGGTCAAAAAGGCTTTTGGCACTTTGGCCTTCATCAGTCAGAGTATTGAGTGTAGAAGTTGGGAGGTCATGTTGCAGTGGTATAAGACGTTGCTGAGACGTCATTGAGAATATTGTGTTCAGTTCTGGGCAAAATGTTATTGGAAAGATTTTGTCAAGCTTGAAAGGGTTCAGAAAATATTTACATGGATGTTGCCAGGACTAGAGGGTGTGAGCTATAGGGAGAGGTTGAGTAGGCTGGGTCTCTATTCCATGGAGTGCAGGAGTATGAAGGGAGATCTTATCGAGGTATACAAATTCATGAGAGGAATAGATCGGGTAGATTCACAGGGTCTTTTGCCCAGAGTAGGGGAATTGAGGACCAGAGGACATAGGTTCAAGGTGAAGGGGAAAATATTTAATAGGAACTTTTTCACACAGAGGGTGGTGGTGTATGGAACAAGCTGCCAGAGGGGGTAGTTGAGGCTGGGATCATCCCATTGTTTAAGAAACAGGCGCATGGATAGGACAGGTTTAGAGGGAAATGGACCAAGCGCAGGCAAATGGAACTAGTGTAGCTGGGACATTGTTGGCTGCTGTGGACGAGTTGGGCCGAAGTGCCTGTTTCCACACTGTATGACTCAGTGGCAATGTTAGAGCAAAGACATCATCAGATGTGGAAATTTCATCAGATTCATGAAGGGTATGAGTGTGAATTATACACATTTAGTTGTGAATGTAGGAGGTATGATTCATGTTGCAGATGACAACATGAAAGATATATATATATATATATATATATATATATATATATATATATATATATATAGAGAGAGAGAGAGGGAGACAGAGAAATATAGTGAGAGAGAGAAATATTAAGAGTGACAGAGAGAGTGTGAGAGCATGAGACCAAGAAGGAAAGAGCTAGCGTGAGAGAGAGAGACAGAGAGATTATTAGTGAGAGAGTGCAAGAGTGGGTGAGCGATTGAGAAAGAATACGAGTGAGATCTATCCCTGTCATGATTTTATACACCTCTATAAGATCAACACTCAGTATCCTGCGCTCCAAGAAGTAAAGTCCTGGCCTGCCCAATCTGTCCCCATAGCTTAACCCTCGTATCCTGGCAACACCCTGACAAATCCTCTCTGCGCACTATCCAACTAAATGATCCCCTTCCTGTATTGCAGGTTTACTAAAATGCAGCCTCATCAATATCTTGTACAATTGTAACATAACTTCCCAACTTCCATACACAATAACCTGAATGACGAAGACCAAGATGCCAAAAGCCTTCTTTACTAATCTATCTAACTATAATGCCACTTTCAGGAAAACATGTACATCACATGCCCCTTTTTTGCCTGACTCCTACTTCATTTTTCCAGCTTTCTCCCCCATACTCCATCAGTCTGAGGAGTATCAATGTGTACCTGATGGCAGTCGCACCTGTTCAATTACCTACTCCCAAGTTGGTCCGAGTTCAGGAGGAAGAGGATGTAACTATGAGTGAGGCAGGTAAGGGGGTCCAAGAGACAGTGTTGGAGGATCTGCAGCCTTTAAGTTTGTCTAACAGGCTGAGAGTCTTGCTCCCTGTGCAGAAGAGTTGTCAGTTGGGTGAGCAACCTAACCATGGCACCATGGATCAGAGAGCCATTCAGGTGGTGCAGGTTGGGGAGTGGGGGTGGGGGGGAGCAATGCAGAAGAGACACGTAATTGTAATTGGGGACAGTATAGTCAGGGGAATAGGCACAATTCTCTGTCACAAGGAACAAGAATCCCAAAGGCTGTGCTGCCTGATGGTTGGATTCAGGACATCGCGTCTGACCACAGAGGAATTTGGAGTGGGAGGTTCATGTTGGTACCAACAACATAAGTAAAACAAGGAAAGAGGTTCTGCTGAGAGACCTTAACCAGCTAGGAACTAAATTAAAAAGAACCAGAAAGGTAATAATCTCTGGATTGCTACCTGAACTACAAGCAAATTGGCATTGGGTCGATGAGATTAGAAAGTTAAAAGTGTGGGTCAAAGATTGGTGTGAGTGTAAAAGAAGTGGGGTTGAATTTGTGGACAATTGGCGACATTATTGGGGAAGGAAGGAGCTGTTCCAATGGGATGAGTACAACAGATTTATTCCACAGTGGGGTTCTTCCCGTGAGGATCTCCAGATACAATGCTAGTGTCTGAAAAGGTCTCAACTGGGGAGAGGGAAAGAACAACCTTTCCACGATTGATTACTTTTTATACAGAAAGGAAAAGGGGGTGTAACAGATGAAATTAACAACCAATTACAATTCTAATACAATTCCCCTGGTTACAGAGAAAACAAAACCATTAATACAGGTCACATGCTTTCGTGGAAACACATCAAATGACCCAGAGTGGATTTGAAACTTTTCCTACTTTCACACACACCCATATAAGGAGTTTTGGAATCAGGACAATGTTATCTATCCTCCCACAGCTGTGTGGCCCTGGTTCTAACTGTTCTAACACAAGCTTCTAACTTGCTTCTAACTGTTCTAACACAAGCTAACACAATAAGACAAGGGAGTCATTTAAGAACAAAGAACCCCTTTGCACCTGTCTACTCCCTATCACTCCTAGATGAACAAACACATTCCATCCCAATGATAACATTTCTGCAACAAGCATCCATCTTACTACTTTCTACTGAAAATAAGCATTCATTTTATATTAGCTAAAACAACAACAAAAGTTACCATCTTCAACCATCTACAACAAAATATCGATATCTCTAATTAACTATACCAGCTAATAGCATAGATTCTCATTCCGTCCTTTTATCATTCTATGATAACCATCAAAGCTTAAAACAATAAATCACATTAAACACCTCAAACGATGCCTTCATATTCACTCATGTGGATAGAAAAACAAACTAAGTACAACCAAACTTCTAAGTAAAACCAAATCTAAACCTTGTTTATTCTACAGAAAGGAAACTACATCAATACTTACACCACCATTAACACTTTTAAACAACGACCACTGACACCAGAAAAACGACGCCCTGTTACAATATCTCTCACATGAACTGCTTCTTGCCTGCATCGCCTTAACCCTTTCAGTTCCAAAACTCAACACATGCATCATTCTTCTGGTATCGTCCTCCAAAGGCCACATATCCCACTACACCTATTCTATTACGTTGGTCATCTTCAAAACCACTTCATCTTCCCCTTCATCTTTACCTCATAATCTAATAACCTTCCTAGTCGTTCAAACTCTTCCTTCACACTATCAACATCCTCAGCTTCCTTATCACACAATTCAGTTTGTCTTACCACTAACATTCTTGAAGTACCAATAACGCCAATCTCTAACACCATCTGCATTCTTCTCAATACACATTCAGAATAGCCAGCCCTACAAAAATACAAACAATTCCAATTCCGGAATACAATGCGATATTAATCAACTTGTCCGACCAGCCCCTGAAACCCCAATCACCCCAACTATTCGACTCCTTCTTGTTATCCATTTGCTCTCTTATCCTTGTAATAAAACGAGTAATATTCTCTTTATTCACAAAATGCTGGAGTAACTCAGCAGGTCAGGCAGCATTTCGGGAGAGAAGGAATGGGTGACGTTTCGGGTCGAGACCCTTCTTCAGATATTCTCTGTCTGATCCCTAACTCCCATCATACACCTACCTTTCACCATAACACAGACACCACCTTCCCGAGCCAACAATTAATCTAGGGCATATCTGTTCTGCATAGTAAAGAGCCTAAGTTCAGTCAGTCCCTGGGTAATCATGTCAAGGGTCCCCGTGGTTGCATTACCCAAGATTGTGAGACCACAAATGAGGTAATTGCGATTATTGGCAGCCAAGTAACCTCCAGTGAAGCCTAGACGAAAGAAGCTCGCCCATCCATATCCCACAGAGCTCCAATGTGTTCCCAGAGATGTGGGATCTTTCCACTTTGAACAAAATTCTTCCGAAACAGCTTTAGTCACTAACCTTTGACGAGACACCCACTGGGAGGGACAGGTTATTGTCATAGGAATCAGGGTCCCTATTGCCACCTGTCTCAGGAATGGTGGATTCAGGACATTAGTGGCTGTACCATTAAAGAAAAAGAAGAGATTTGAGTCTGTTAAAAACAAGGTGCCATGACATATCGAATGCATGTTTAATTCACCTCCCTCTATCCAGTCGCTAAACTGCTCAGAGAACCATCGCGCATCTCTTGCCACCTCTTTCTTTAGTCATCTGGGTAAGTGGGAACGTATAGTTTCCCATCACCACATGCATCCTATTGCACACTCCACAGACTAGTTCGATTACCAAAGCAAGAGGAACACAGGTATAGTGGTGACATTTACACTTCCCTTGGCCATCTTTGACCTAACAGGCCCTGTTATCACAAAATGACATCAAGCATGTGATGTTGGTTGGGTGATTATCATATACGCATCCTTCCTTTTCCTGGTGGAAGCAATATGAGGTCATCATTGGGTGTGAATTTGCACGGTTTGGTGATATCTCCGACCAAACCTACGTCCTGTGAATGTGAATTATCCTTTGGTAACGGAAGACAAATAGCAGGCGGGGCAGTAAAGGGTTCATAAATGAGGTGGGTAGGTTTAGGTGCCTTTATTTTTGCTTTCTCCCTCCAATTATCACATATAAGGTACTTTAGGGTGTCCCATTCTGGTCATGCTGAATAATGCCTGTACTGAGGTCATGGGTGGGTAGCAAACAACTGATTGTGGGGAGTACATAGCTGAGAGAGCTCGGAGAAATAAGTTACTTCTTGGGGATTCTCCGAGAAACTGGAGATCACGTTTGTGTCTCTGTAGTGGAGAGACCCGACATAGTTCTATGGGAATCCAACCTCCCGCACTTGGACATACATCATCAAATTTACACTTAATCAAATTAACAAGGTAACATTTTATGATGACAGTCCTTCAACAGTCACGAAAAGTGAAGATGCCTCAAAAGTCCAATACAGGCCTTCAGTCGGCTGGCGTTCCATTCTCCAAATCCCTCCGGGTTATCGTCATCACATTAGAGTACATCTCCTTGGCACAGGTGGTGAATATGGTTCGGTTGGTCCAGTCTGCACATTCTTTCCTCCATCATACCTGGAATCAGCAAGGCTTTAAGACAGATGATCACCAGGTGCATCTCATCTATTCTGAGGAGAGATTTCAGCACGTAGTCTCCTGGTATTATGGACTTGTCCCTTTATGTAACTGGTAATGGCTTCTGTGCCTCTTGTACCTGGGAATGCAGGACTGGTAAAGCATGGGTTAATTGCTGTGCATAAATAATGAATTCATCGCTGAGGGCGTGTGGGTCAAAATAACTTCCACGCACTTAATCATAATGTGCCCCTGGCAACTCTATAAGATCTACTTATATACACTCAAAGGGTCAATAGACAATAGACAATAGGTGCAGGAGTAGGCCACTCGGCCCTTCGAGCCATTCAATATGATCATGGCTGATCATTAAAAATCAATACCCCGTTCCTGCCTTCCCCCCAATACCCCTGACTCCGCTATCTTTAAGAGCTCTATCTAGCTCTCTCTTGAAAGCTTCCAGAGAATTGGCCTCCACTGATTCTGAGGCAGAGAATTCCACAGATTTACAACTTTCTGACTGAAAATAATTTTCCTCATCTCCGTTCTAAATAGCCTACCCCTTATTCTTAAACTGTGGCCCCTGGTTCTGGACTCCCCCAACATTGGGAACATGCTTCCTGCCTCTAACGTGTCCAATCCCTTAATAATCTTATATGTTTCAATAAGATCCTCTCTCATTCTTCTAAATTCCAGTGTATACAAGCCTAGTCGCTCCAGTCTTTCAACATATGACAGTCCCGCCATTCCTTGAATTAACCTAGTGAACCTACGCTGCACGCCCTCAATAGCAAGAATATCCTTCCTCAAATTCAGAGACCAAAACTGCACACAGTACTCCAGGTGCGGTCTCACTAGGGCCCTGTACAACCACAGAAGGACCTCTTTGCTCCTATACTCAACTCCTCTTGTTATGATGGCCAACATTCCATTGGCTTTCTTCACTACCTGCTGTAACTGCATGCTTCCTTTCAGTGACTGATGGTCGGTCCAGTATGGGTGTCATTCCCTTTGGACATTTTACTGTCTTTCCTGGGTTTATTTCATCTGCAAATTTCAAAATCTGAGGCTTGTTTTAACGCCTCCTGGTGAATCTTCGGATGCCACCATGTTTCCTTTGCCATCCTGACCATACCCTCCTTACTAGCATGCGTAAGGAAGTGTATATAGTTTAAAGGAATGGGAAGAAAAGCATCAGGTACACAAATTTGCCCAAGAGGGGTAAGCCAGAGCCCTGCCAAGGAGTCAATGACACAGCCCTCTCATTTCCAAGATCGCGCTGCCCAGCAGAGGCATCCCCCTGCATTAACCCTACGTCACCCTCATCTGGCAAGGCCGTTCTGCCTATTAGAATCTTTGGTTCTGTGGGGACCATAGTGCAGGATTTGCAAGCTATGGTGCAGGCAGTGATGTCAGCATAGGGCATTTCCCTGGAAATTTTAGTCGTGGCCAGTTTAGTAACGGCCAGTTGTGTTGGGAGCCACCCAGATGGGCATTGCACTGGATAACGGCCAGTTGTGTCGGGAACCACCCAGATGGGCATTGCACTGGATAATGGCCGGTTGTGTCGGGAACCACCCGGATGGGCATTGCACTGGATAATGGCCAGTTGTGTTGGGAGCCACCCGGATGGGCATTGCACTGGATAATGGCCAGTTGTGTCGGGAACCACCCAGATGGGCATTGCACTGGAGAACGGCCAGTTGTGTCGGGAGGGCTGTGGCAAATCGCATAATCGGGGCCATAGATAGGGCTTTGAACTAAATAAAGAGGGTGGGGTACAACAGATTGGAAAAGTATGGATAAAGTTAAAGGGAAGGAGGGTGCAGGAGAAGTTACCAAAGTCCAGAATAGGAAATAGGAGATGAAGTTTCAAAAGGGATAAGTGTGTAACGTCGGGCAGCATGGGGACCATTTTAAGAAGAAGGGCGGTAAATACTGTACTGAAGGTGTTATATCTAAATACATGCAGTATACAAAACAAGGTGGATGGGGTAGCGCAGTGCATTGGCACGCACAACGTTATGGGCATGAAGGTGGATCAGGTGGGCAGAGGGGGTGGGCTGGTTATGTTGATAAGGAAAGAAATCCAATCCTTAGAAAGAAATTACACAGGATCAGAAGAAGTAGAATCCTTGTGGATTGAGTTAAAAAATGCAGGGGTAAAATGACCCAGATGGGAGTTAGAAACAGGCCTCCTATTAGTTCAGTTCTGTTTGGTTCAGTTTAGAGATGCAGCATTGAAACTGGCCCTTTGGCCCACTGATTCATGCTGACCATTAACCACCTGCACACTCATTCCATCCTACACACAATGTACATAAGCCGATTAACCTACAAACTGCACGTCATTGGAATGTCGGGGGAAAGCAGACCACCTGGTGAAAGTCTGTGTGGTCACAGGAAGAACATACAAACTCCACACAGACAGCAGCCTTAGTCAGGATCGAACCCGGGTCTCTGGCGTCGTGAGGCAGCAGCTCTATCGTTGTGCTACTGTGCCGCCCTTATAGTAGTTACGATGTAGAGCACAAATTACATCAGGAAATAGAAAATGATTAAGAAAGATAATTAAATAGTGTTCATTGGAGATTTCAATTTGCAGGTAGACTGGAAAAATCAGGTTGGTACTGGAGAATTAATTTGTAGTATGCCAGCGAGATGGCTTCTTACAGCAGCTTCTGGTCGAGCCCACTACAGAAAAGGCAATTCTGGATTTGGTGTTATGCAGTGATATGATAGAATTCAATCGCTCAGTCCGCCTTAACCAACCTGATCTCCCGGTGGCTGAGCACTTCAACTCCCCCTCCCACTCCCAGTCTGACCTTTGGAGGAACAGCACCTCATATTTCGCTTGGGCAGCTTGCAGCCCAGCGGTATGAACATTAGTCAGAAGCTAGAGGATTTGGGAGGCTCTTACAAACCAACAATAGGCAAATAAAAAGCAATAAGGGAGAAAAGATGACAAAGCTTGCCAATAATATAACAGAGGATGCCAAAGACCTTTCAGATATATAAAGAGTAAAAGAGAGCAAACAGTGGACATTGGACCATTGCAAAATGATGGAGAAGTCGTCATGTGGAACAAAGAAATGGCAGAGAAACTGAATAGGTTTTTTGTCTCGGTCTTCACAGTGGAAGACACCAGCAACATGCCAGAAATTCAGGTGAGTCGGGGGGCAGAAGTGAATGCAGTCACTTTTACTGAGGAGAATGTGCTTGAGAAGCTGAAATCTGAAGAACATAACAGCATGGGGTAGACCTTTCTGCCCATCTTGTCTGTGCTGAGCAAAACATCAATCTAAATGAATCTAACTCCCAGTTCATGGTCTGTACTCCTCTATTCCAGGTTGATGTATTTCACTAAATGCCTCTTAAAAGCCACTATCATAACTACCTCCACCACTGCCCTGTGCCTTCTAAGCACCCACCACCACCTGTGTATAAAACCTGCCCAGCACATCTCATTTAAGCTTTGCCCGTCTGACTTAAAAGATGTGCCCTCTAATTTGTGACATTTCTATGTTCAGAAAAAGGTTCTGAGTGCCTACCCTATCTATACCTCTCATAATTTTACATATTTAAATCATGCCTCCCTCCACCTCAGATACTCCATAGAAAACAATCCAAGTTTGGAAATACAGGTATGAGCAGAGAATTGACAGATGGACAAATGAATTAATCCGGACAAGTGTGAGGTGCTGAACTTCATAGGAGATCAAAAGTAAGGGGTAAGTATGAAGCTGGAGTAGTAGTAATGTGGAACAATGAAATGGAGGACGAACTGAATAGATTCTTTGTGTCAGATATGCCAAGCTTCCTCAGCCTTCTAAGGAAGTAATAGGCGTTGGTTTGCTTTCTTGGATATTGCTTCAATATGGCTGGTCCAGGACAAGTTGTTGGTGATATTTCAAGCTTCCAACCCTCTCTCGTTCGGCACTGTTACTATATACCAGTATGTGAACCACTTTGCTTCCTGAAGTTGTTCACAATCTCTTTTGACTTGCTGACATTGAGTGAAAGGTTGGTACCTTCCACCAGGTTACGAGATTCTCAATCTCCTTCCTGAACTCCGTCTCATTATTATTTGCTATCTGGCCCACTATGGTGGTGTCGTCTGGGAATTTGTAAATTGAGTTAGATTTGTTGGTGTCCAAGGAGTAAAGAAGGAGGCTGAGAACGCATCCTTGTTGAACAACTGTGTCGAGGATTATTGTAGACGATGATTTATCACCTGTTCTCACTGATTGTGGTTTGTCTGTCAGGAAGTTGAGGATCCAGTTGCAGAGCTGAGTGCTGGCTCCAAGTTCTGTGAGTTTGGCAATGTTAATGATTGGGATGATGGAATTGATAGCTTTGTGGACAAGTTTGCGGATGATACGAAGATAGGTAGAGAGGCAGGTAGTGTTGAAAAAGCAGGAAGGTTCCAGACGGACTTGGTCAATTTGCAGGATATGGGCATTGTGTCGCAAAGTGTATGGAAATACTCTTTGGTAGAAGGAATAAAAGTATAGACAGCGTTCTAAATGAGTAGAGGATTCAGAAATCAGCTGTGCAAAGGGTCTTGGAAGTGCTTGTGAAGGATTCTCAAAAGGTTAATTTGCAGGTTGAGTTGGCAGTAAGGAAGAAAAATGCAAAACCAGCATTCATTTTGAGTGAACTAGAATATAAAAGCAAGGATGTATTGCTGAAGCTTTTTAGGGCAGTAATATCTCTCTTTATAGAACAGTTTTGGGCCCCATACCTGAGAAAGGATGTGTTGTTTTCGGAGAGTGTCCAGCGGAGGTTCACAACAAAGATTTTGGGATGATTAAATGATCGTATTAAGAGATTTTGATGGCCCTGGATCTGTACTCTCTGGTGTTTAGGATGAAGGGGGAATCTCATTGAAATCAACCAGATAATAAAAGGCCTCGATTGAGTGAATGTGGATAGGATGTTTCCAGTAATGGGAGAGTCTAAAACCAGAGGGCACAGCCTCAAAATAAAAGGGTCGTACCTTTAGAATGGAGATAAGGAGGAATTTCTTTAGCCAGAGAGTGGTGAATCTGTGGAATTCATTGCCACAGACAGCTGTGGAAACATGTACATCACATGCCCCTTTTTTGCCTGACTCCTACTTCATTTTTCCAGCTTTCTCCCCCATACTCCATCAGTCTGAGGAGTACCAATGTGTACCTGATGGCAGTCGCACCTGTTCAATTACCTACTCCCAAGTTGGTCCGAGTTCAGGAGGAAGAGGATGTAACTATGAGTGAGGCAGGTAGGGGGGTCCAAGAGACAGTGTTGGAGGATCTGCAGCCTTTAAGTTTGTCTAACAGGCTGAGAGTCTTGCTCCCTGTGCAGAAGAGTTGTCAGTTGGGTGAGCAACCTAACCATGGCACCATGGATCAGAGAGCCATTCAGGTGGTGCAGGTTGGGGAGTGGGGGTGGGGGGGAGCAATGCAGAAGAGACACGTAATTGTAATTGGGGACAGTATAGTCAGGGGAATAGGCACAATTCTCTGTCACAAGGAACAAGAATCCCAAAGGCTGTGCTGCCTGATGGTTGGATTCAGGACATCGCGTCTGACCACAGAGGAATTTGGAGTGGGAGGTTCATGTTGGTACCAACAACATAAGTAAAACAAGGAAAGAGGTTCTGCTGAGAGACCTTAAGCAGCTAGGAACTAAATAAAAAAGAACCAGAAAGGTAATAATCTCTGGATTGCTACCTGAACCACAAGCAAATTGGCATTGGGTCGATGAGATTAGAAAGTTAAAAGTGTGGGTCAAAGATTGGTGTGAGTGTAAAAGAAGTGGGGTTGAATTTGTGGACAATTGGCAACATTATTGGGGAAGGAAGGAGCTGTTCCAATGGGACAGACTCCATCTTATCCCTGCAGGGTCTGATAATCCGAGTTCTTTACCTTCAGCCTGAATAAATAATACTTAGAATACTGGATGAGTACAACAGATTTATTCCACAGTGGGGTTCTTCCCGTGAGGATCTCCAGATACAATGCTAGTGTCTGAAAAGGTCTCAACTGGGGAGAGGGAAAGAACAACCTTTCCACGATTGATTACTTTTTATACAGAAAGGAAAAGGGGGTGTAACAGATGAAATTAACAACCAATTACAATTCTAATACAATTCCCCTGGTTACAGAGAAAACAAAACCATTAATACAGGTCACATGCTTTCGTGGAAACACATCAAATGACCCAGAGTGGATTTGAAACTTTTCCTACTTTCACACACACCCATATAAGGAGTTTTGGAATCAGGACAATGTTATCTATCCTCCCACAGCTGTGTGGCCCTGGTTCTAACTGTTCTAACACAAGCTTCTAACTTGCTTCTAACTGTTCTAACACAAGCTAACACAATAAGACAAGGGAGTCATTTAAGAACAAAGAACCCCTTTGCACCTGTCTACTCCCTATCACTCCTAGATGAACAAACACATTCCATCCCAATGATAACATTTCTGCAACAAGCATCCATCTTACTACTTTCTACTGAAAATAAGCATTCATTTTATATTAGCTAAAACAACAACAAAAGTTACCATCTTCAACCATCTACAACAAAATATCGATATCTCTAATTAACTATACCAGCTAATAGCATAGATTCTCATTCCGTCCTTTTATCATTCTATGATAACCATCAAAGCTTAAAACAATAAATCACATTAAACACCTCAAACGATGCCTTCATATTCACTCATGTGGATAGAAAAACAAACTAAGTACAACCAAACTTCTAAGTAAAACCAAATCTAAACCTTGTTTATTCTACAGAAAGGAAACTACATCAATACTTACACCACCATTAACACTTTTAAACAACGACCACTGACACCAGAAAAACGACGCCCTGTTACAATATCTCTCACATGAACTGCTTCTTGCCTGCATCGCCTTAACCCTTTCAGTTCCAAAACTCAACACATGCATCATTCTTCTGGTATCGTCCTCCAAAGGCCACATATCCCACTACACCTATTCTATTACGTTGGTCATCTTCAAAACCACTTCATCTTCCCCTTCATCTTTACCTCATAATCTAATAACCTTCCTAGTCGTTCAAACTCTTCCTTCACACTATCAACATCCTCAGCTTCCTTATCACACAATTCAGTTTGTCTTACCACTAACATTCTTGAAGTACCAATAACGCCAATCTCTAACACCATCTGCATTCTTCTCAATACACATTCAGAATAGCCAGCCCTACAAAAATACAAACAATTCCAATTCCGGAATACAATGCGATATTAATCAACTTGTCCGACCAGCCCCTGAAACCCCAATCACCCCAACTATTCGACTCCTTCTTGTTATCCATTTGCTCTCTTATCCTTGTAATAAAACGAGTAATATTCTCTTTATTCACAAAATGCTGGAGTAACTCAGCAGGTCAGGCAGCATTTCGGGAGAGAAGGAATGGGTGACGTTTCGGGTCGAGACCCTTCTTCAGATATTCTCTGTCTGATCCCTAACTCCCATCATACACCTACCTTTCACCATAACACAGACACCACCTTCCCGAGCCAACAATTAATCTAGGGCATATCTGTTCTGCATAGTAAAGAGCCTAAGTTCAGTCAGTCCCTGGGTAATCATGTCAAGGGTCCCCGTGGTTGCATTACCCAAGATTGTGAGACCACAAATGAGGTAATTGCGATTATTGGCAGCCAAGTAACCTCCAGTGAAGCCTAGACGAAAGAAGCTCGCCCATCCATATCCCACAGAGCTCCAATGTGTTCCCAGAGATGTGGGATCTTTCCACTTTGAACAAAATTCTTCCGAAACAGCTTTAGTCACTAACCTTTGACGAGACACCCACTGGGAGGGACAGGTTATTGTCATAGGAATCAGGGTCCCTATTGCCACCTGTCTCAGGAATGGTGGATTCAGGACATTAGTGGCTGTACCATTAAAGAAAAAGAAGAGATTTGAGTCTGTTAAAAACAAGGTGCCATGACATATCGAATGCATGTTTAATTCACCTCCCTCTATCCAGTCGCTAAACTGCTCAGAGAACCATCGCGCATCTCTTGCCACCTCTTTCTTTAGTCATCTGGGTAAGTGGGAACGTATAGTTTCCCATCACCACATGCATCCTATTGCACACTCCACAGACTAGTTCGATTACCAAAGCAAGAGGAACACAGGTATAGTGGTGACATTTACACTTCCCTTGGCCATCTTTGACCTAACAGGCCCTGTTATCACAAAATGACATCAAGCATGTGATGTTGGTTGGGTGATTATCATATACGCATCCTTCCTTTTCCTGGTGGAAGCAATATGAGGTCATCATTGGGTGTGAATTTGCACGGTTTGGTGATATCTCCGACCAAACCTACGTCCTGTGAATGTGAATTATCCTTTGGTAACGGAAGACAAATAGCAGGCGGGGCAGTAAAGGGTTCATAAATGAGGTGGGTAGGTTTAGGTGCCTTTATTTTTGCTTTCTCCCTCCAATTATCACATATAAGGTACTTTAGGGTGTCCCATTCTGGTCATGCTGAATAATGCCTGTACTGAGGTCATGGGTGGGTAGCAAACAACTGATTGTGGGGAGTACATAGCTGAGAGAGCTCGGAGAAATAAGTTACTTCTTGGGGATTCTCCGAGAAATTGGAGATCACGTTTGTGTCTCTGTAGTGGAGAGACCCGACATAGTTCTATGGGAATCCAACCTCCCGCACTTGGACATACATCATCAAATTTACACTTAATCAAATTAACAAGGTAACATTTTATGATGACAGTCCTTCAACAGTCACGAAAAGTGAAGATGCCTCAAAAGTCCAATACAGGCCTTCAGTCGGCTGGCGTTCCATTCTCCAAATCCCTCCGGGTTATCGTCATCACATTAGAGTACATCTCCTTGGCACAGGTGGTGAATATGGTTCGGTTGGTCCAGTCTGCACATTCTTTCCTCCATCATACCTGGAATCAGCAAGGCTTTAAGACAGATGATCACCAGGTGCATCTCATCTATTCTGAGGAGAGATTTCAGCACGTAGTCTCCTGGTATTATGGACTTGTCCCTTTATGTAACTGGTAATGGCTTCTGTGCCTCTTGTACCTGGGAATGCAGGACTGGTAAAGCATGGGTTAATTGCTGTGCATAAATAATGAATTCATCGCTGAGGGCGTGTGGGTCAAAATAACTTCCACGCACTTAATCATAATGTGCCCCTGGCAACTCTATAAGATCTACTTATATACACTCAAAGGGTCAATAGACAATAGACAATAGGTGCAGGAGTAGGCCACTCGGCCCTTCGAGCCATTCAATATGATCATGGCTGATCATTAAAAATCAATACCCCGTTCCTGCCTTCCCCCCAATACCCCTGACTCCGCTATCTTTAAGAGCTCTATCTAGCTCTCTCTTGAAAGCTTCCAGAGAATTGGCCTCCACTGATTCTGAGGCAGAGAATTCCACAGATTTACAACTTTCTGACTGAAAATAATTTTCCTCATCTCCGTTCTAAATAGCCTACCCCTTATTCTTAAACTGTGGCCCCTGGTTCTGGACTCCCCCAACATTGGGAACATGCTTCCTGCCTCTAACGTGTCCAATCCCTTAATAATCTTATATGTTTCAATAAGATCCTCTCTCATTCTTCTAAATTCCAGTGTATACAAGCCTAGTCGCTCCAGTCTTTCAACATATGACAGTCCCGCCATTCCTTGAATTAACCTAGTGAACCTACGCTGCACGCCCTCAATAGCAAGAATATCCTTCCTCAAATTCAGAGACCAAAACTGCACACAGTACTCCAGGTGCGGTCTCACTAGGGCCCTGTACAACCACAGAAGGACCTCTTTGCTCCTATACTCAACTCCTCTTGTTATGATGGCCAACATTCCATTGGCTTTCTTCACTACCTGCTGTAACTGCATGCTTCCTTTCAGTGACTGATGGTCGGTCCAGTATGGGTGTCATTCCCTTTGGACATTTTACTGTCTTTCCTGGGTTTATTTCATCTGCAAATTTCAAAATCTGAGGCTTGTTTTAACGCCTCCTGGTGAATCTTCGGATGCCACCATGTTTCCTTTGCCATCCTGACCATACCCTCCTTACTAGCATGCGTAAGGAAGTGTATATAGTTTAAAGGAATGGGAAGAAAAGCATCAGGTACACAAATTTGCCCAAGAGGGGTAAGCCAGAGCCCTGCCAAGGAGTCAATGACACAGCCCTCTCATTTCCAAGATCGCGCTGCCCAGCAGAGGCATCCCCCTGCATTAACCCTACGTCACCCTCATCTGGCAAGGCCGTTCTGCCTATTAGAATCTTTGGTTCTGTGGGGACCATAGTGCAGGATTTGCAAGCTATGGTGCAGGCAGTGATGTCAGCATAGGGCATTTCCCTGGAAATTTTAGTCGTGGCCAGTTTAGTAACGGCCAGTTGTGTTGGGAGCCACCCAGATGGGCATTGCACTGGATAACGGCCAGTTGTGTCGGGAACCACCCAGATGGGCATTGCACTGGATAATGGCCGGTTGTGTCGGGAACCACCCGGATGGGCATTGCACTGGATAATGGCCAGTTGTGTTGGGAGCCACCCGGATGGGCATTGCACTGGATAATGGCCAGTTGTGTCGGGAACCACCCAGATGGGCATTGCACTGGAGAACGGCCAGTTGTGTCGGGAGGGCTGTGGCAAATCGCATAATCGGGGCCATAGATAGGGCTTTGAACTAAATAAAGAGGGTGGGGTACAACAGATTGGAAAAGTATGGATAAAGTTAAAGGGAAGGAGGGTGCAGGAGAAGTTACCAAAGTCCAGAATAGGAAATAGGAGATGAAGTTTCAAAAGGGATAAGTGTGTAACGTCGGGCAGCATGGGGACCATTTTAAGAAGAAGGGCGGTAAATACTGTACTGAAGGTGTTATATCTAAATACATGCAGTATACAAAACAAGGTGGATGGGGTAGCGCAGTGCATTGGCACGCACAACGTTATGGGCATGAAGGTGGATCAGGTGGGCAGAGGGGGTGGGCTGGTTATGTTGATAAGGAAAGAAATCCAATCCTTAGAAAGAAATTACACAGGATCAGAAGAAGTAGAATCCTTGTGGATTGAGTTAAAAAATGCAGGGGTAAAATGACCCAGATGGGAGTTAGAAACAGGCCTCCTATTAGTTCAGTTCTGTTTGGTTCAGTTTAGAGATGCAGCATTGAAACTGGCCCTTTGGCCCACTGATTCATGCTGACCATTAACCACCTGCACACTCATTCCATCCTACACACAATGTACATAAGCCGATTAACCTACAAACTGCACGTCATTGGAATGTCGGGGGAAAGCAGACCACCTGGTGAAAGTCTGTGTGGTCACAGGAAGAACATACAAACTCCACACAGACAGCAGCCTTAGTCAGGATCGAACCCGGGTCTCTGGCGTCGTGAGGCAGCAGCTCTATCGTTGTGCTACTGTGCCGCCCTTATAGTAGTTACGATGCACAAATTACATCAGGAAATAGAAAATGATTAAGAAAGATAATTAAATAGTGTTCATTGGAGATTTCAATTTGCAGGTAGACTGGAAAAATCAGGTTGGTACTGGAGAATTAATTTGTAGTATGCCAGCGAGATGGCTTCTTACAGCAGCTTCTGGTCGAGCCCACTACAGAAAAGGCAATTCTGGATTTGGTGTTATGCAGTGATATGATAGAATTCAATCGCTCAGTCCGCCTTAACCAACCTGATCTCCCGGTGGCTGAGCACTTCAACTCCCCCTCCCACTCCCAGTCTGACCTTTGGAGGAACAGCACCTCATATTTCGCTTGGGCAGCTTGCAGCCCAGCGGTATGAACATTAGTCAGAAGCTAGAGGATTTGGGAGGCTCTTACAAACCAACAATAGGCAAATAAAAAGCAATAAGGGAGAAAAGATGACAAAGCTTGCCAATAATATAACAGAGGATGCCAAAGACCTTTCAGATATATAAAGAGTAAAAGAGAGCAAACAGTGGACATTGGACCATTGCAAAATGATGGAGAAGTCGTCATGTGGAACAAAGAAATGGCAGAGAAACTGAATAGGTTTTTTGTCTCGGTCTTCACAGTGGAAGACACCAGCAACATGCCAGAAATTCAGGTGAGTCGGGGGGCAGAAGTGAATGCAGTCACTTTTACTGAGGAGAATGTGCTTGAGAAGCTGAAATCTGAAGAACATAACAGCATGGGGTAGACCTTTCTGCCCATCTTGTCTGTGCTGAGCAAAACATCAATCTAAATGAATCTAACTCCCAGTTCATGGTCTGTACTCCTCTATTCCAGGTTGATGTATTTCACTAAATGCCTCTTAAAAGCCACTATCATAACTATCTCCACCACTGCCCTGCACCTTCTAAGCACCCACCACCACCTGTGTATAAAACCTGCCCAGCACATCTCCTTTAAGCTTTGTCTGTCTGACTTTAAAGATGTGCCCTCTAATTTGTGACATTTCCATGTTCAGAAAAAGGTTCTGACTGCGTACCCTATCTATACCTCTCATAATTTTACATATTTAAATCATGCCTCCCTCCACCTCAGATACTCCATAGAAAACAATCCAAGTTTGGAAATACAGGTATGAGCAGAGAATTGACAGATGGACAAGTGAATTAATCCAGACAAGTGTGAGGTGCTGAACTTCATAGGAGATCAAAAGTAAGGGGTAAGTATGAAGCTGGAAAAGTAGTAATGTGGAACAATGAAATGGAGGACGAACTGAATAGATTCTTTGTGTCAGATATGCCAAGCTTCCTCAGCCTTCTAAGGAAGTAATAGGCGTTGGTTTGCTTTCTTGGATATTGCTTCGATATGGCTGGTCCAGGACAAGTTGTTGGTGATATTTCAAGCTTCCAACCCTCTCTCGTTCGGCACTGTTACTATATACCAGAATGTGAACCACTTTGCTCCCTGAAGTTGTTCACAATCTCTTTTGACTTGCTGACATTGAGGGAAAGGTTGGTACCTTCCACCAGGTTACGAGATTCTCAATCTCCTTCCTGAACTCCGTCTCATTATTATTTGCTATCTGGCCCACTATGGTGGTGTCGTCTGGGAATTTGTAAATTGAGTTAGATTTGTTGGTGTCCAAGGAGTAAAGAAGGAGGCTGAGAACGCATCCTTGTTGAACAACTGTGTCGAGGATTATTGTAGACGATGATTTATCACCTGTTCTCACTGATTGTGGTTTGTCTGTCAGGAAGTCGAGGATCCAGTTGCAGAGCTGAGTGCTGGCTCCAAATTCTGTGAGTTTGGCAATGTTAATGATTGGGATGATGGAATTGATAGCTTTGTGGACAAGTTTGCGGATGATACGAAGATAGGTAGAGAGGCAGGTAGTGTTGAAAAAGCAGGAAGGTTCCAGACGGACTTGGTCAATTTGCAGGATATGGGCATTGTGTCGCAAAGTGTATGGAAATACTCTTTGGTAGAAGGAATAAAAGTATAGACAGCGTTCTAAATGAGTAGAGGATTCAGAAATCAGCTGTGCAAAGGGTCTTGGAAGTGCTTGTGAAGGATTCTCAAAAGGTTAATTTGCAGGTTGAGTTGGCAGTAAGGAAGAAAAATGCAAAACCAGCATTCATTTTGAGTGAACTAGAATATAAAAGCAAGGATGTATTGCTGAAGCTTTTTAGGGCAGTAATATCTCTCTTTATAGAACAGTTTTGGGCCCCATACCTGAGAAAGGATGTGTTGTTTTCGGAGAGTGTCCAGCGGAGGTTCACAACAAAGATTTTGGGATGATTAAATGATCGTATTAAGAGATTTTGATGGCCCTGGATCTGTACTCTCTGGTGTTTAGGATGAAGGGGGAATCTCATTGAAATCAACCAGATAATAAAAGGCCTCGATTGAGTGAATGTGGATAGGATGTTTCCAGTAATGGGAGAGTCTAAAACCAGAGGGCACAGCCTCAAAATAAAAGGGTCGTACCTTTAGAATGGAGATAAGGAGGAATTTCTTTAGCCAGAGAGTGGTGAATCTGTGGAATTCATTGCCACAGACAGCTGTGGAAGCCAAGACATTGGGTATTTTTAATGGTGATCGATAGGCTCTATTGGGAAGAGCATCAAATGTTACGGGGAGAAGACTGAATAGGATTGAGAGGGAGAAATGGATCACCCATGACTGAGTGGCAGAGTAGACTGACGAGACTGAATGCTCGTTATTCTGCTCCCATGACTTCTGGGTCCTGATCCAAAATGCCTCCACAGATACTGCCTGACCTTTAGTACTTTGATTATTGATCCCTTCTGTATCCAATTGGCATTGCTCACCTTTGATTCCATGTCATCTAATCTGGATTGAAAGTTACATATTTTCCAAGTTGCTCTCTTTATTTTTCAAATTAGCACATTGAAATGTTTTTGCTTTCCCAAAAGGCAGTGCACACTTTATCTGATAAATGGCACCTTCAAAAATGCTGCAGTCTATAATACTCACGAATGTCGGTCTGGATTGTGTGACGTTAAAGAATGTTTTAAAACAGTTGTAAATGTCAAGGCATTGCAATAACCTCAATCACAGACTAAATGGCAACCATGTGTGTTGTCAAGGGATAGGTATGGAGTCACATGAAGGCAGTTAGGAGATGAGAAATAGGAAAGTTGAAAGATGCTGTTGTGCTGCAACTCTGATGGTGAAGAAGGCGTTTGGTATGCTTGCCTTTATAAATATCGAATATAGAAGTTGGGACGTAATTTTAAAATTGTACAAGGCATTGGTGAGGCCGAATCTGGAGAATGGTGTGCAGTTCTGGTCGCCAAATTATAGGAAGGATGTCAACAAAATGGAGAGAGTACAGAGGAGGTTTACTAGAATGTTGCCTGGGTTTCAGCACTTAAGCTACAGAGAGAGGTTGAACAGGTTGGGTCTTTATTCTTTGGAGCGCAGAAGGTTGAGGGGGGACTTGATAGAGGTTTTTTAAATTTTAAGAGGGACGGACAGAGATGACGTGGGTAGGCTTTTCCCTTTGAGAGTGGGGAAGCTTCCAACAAAGGGACATAGCTTCAGAATGAAGGGACAAAGGTTTAGGGGTAACATGAGGGGTAACTTTTTTACTCAGAGGGTGGTGGCTGTATGGAATGAGCTTCCGGTGGAAGTGGTGGAGGCAGGCTCGATTTTATTATTTAAGAGTAAATTAGATAGGTATATGGATGGGAAGGGATTGGAGGGTTATGGTCCGAGAGCAGGTGGATGGGACTAGGTCGGAGAGAGTGTTCGGCATGGACTAGAAGGGCCAAACTGGCCTGTTTCCGTGCTGTGATTGTTATATAGTTATATGGTTATATGAATGGATCTTTCAAATTCACCCATTTCCCAGTTCTCACAAAATCAGTACCCGTTTCCGCGCTGTATCTCTAAACGAAACATTCTTCCCATGTCTGTTCTCATGGTCCTGGCTATGGGTGCAGTCTGCACGGAGTTTGTACATTCTCCCTGTGACTGCTTGGGGTTTCTCCAAGATCTTAGTTTTCCTCCCACACTTCAAAGACGTACAGGTTTGTAGGTAAATTGGCTTGGTGTAAGTGGACATTTTCCCCAGTGTGTGTAGGATAGTGTTAATATGCGGAGATCGCTGATTGGTGCAGACTCGATGGGCCGAAGGGCCTGTTTCCACGCTGTATCTCTAAACTAAACTAAATTAAACTAAAATTATCATGGCCAGTATTTTTTAGATCAGCAAAACAAACATGTCCAGATAAAGGGTGATGCAAGGAACGACAGATGCTGGTTTACAAAGAAAAATAAAATGCTGGGGTAACTCAGTGGGTCAGGCAGCATCTCTGGAGAACATGGATAGAACATGGAGAACATGGATGCTTCAGTTTGGGACCATTCTTCAGACTCTAATGAAATGGTGCAAGATAATATTGTGCCTTGGGCACACAAGACTTAACTAAACTCAATGAAACCAATCTTTTGAAACAGAATACAACTTGTTTTCAGAATGCAGTTTTCAGAGCAATTGAACAATGGTCAATTTTTACACCATCTTTTGAATGCTCCCTGTGTATTATCCGTGGGTTTGCAGGCAAGAGTATTCTGTACTTCAGCTTTCTCCTTCTGCAGATTCCTGTGGATTTGGTGCTGTGCTCATTTTCAGTCAAAAGCTGCCCTTGCTCTCCTGAGACAGTAGATAATAATCTCACTTAAATTGATTCAATCCACTTCCCTTTAGTATAAAAACATACAGGTTTTTGAACATTAACAAGAGTACATTGATGTAAACAATATGTGACCTTGCTTCTGTGTATGGGATTCAGGGAGACAACCCTTTCAATGAGTGGAGACAAGAACACCGCATGCTGGAGAAACTCAGTGGATTAGCCTATATCTGTGGAGGGACTGGACAGGCAATGTTTCACAGCCTCACAGCACCAGAGATCAGGTTTGATCCTGACCATCTGTCTGGAGTTTGCTCATTCTCCCTGTGATTAGGTGGCTTTCCTCTGGGCACTCTGGTTTCTTCCCACATCCCAAAGGCATGCAGGTTTGTAGGTTAATTGGTCTCTGTAAATTGTTGGCCAAAATAAAAATTGGAGGAACAGCACCTCATAGTCATAGAGTGATACCATGTGGAAATAGGCCCCTCGGTTCAACTTGCCCACACCGACCAACATGTCTCAGCTTCACTCGTCCCATCTGCCTTCGAATGGTCCACATCCCTCTAAACTTGTCCTGTCCTTGTACCTGTCTAACTTTTTCTTAAACGTTTGGATAGTCCCAGCCTCCTTTGGCAGCTTGTTCGATACACCTACCACCCTTTGTGTAAAAATGTTACCCCACAGATTCCTATTAAATCTTTTCCCCTTCACCTTGAACCTTTGTCCTCTGCTCCTCGATTCCCCTACTCTGGCAAGAGATTCTGTGCATCTACCCGATTTATTCCTCATGATTTTATACACCTCTTTCAGATCACCCCTCATCCTCCTGTGCTCCATGGTATAGAGACCCAGCCTACTCAAAGTCTCGCTCTAGTTCAGATCCTCTAGTCCTGGCAATATCCTCGTAAATCTCTGAACCCCTCTGAAAAGCTTGACAATTTCTTTCCTATAAGATGGTGCCCAGAACTGAACACAATACTCTAAATGCGGCCTCACCAACATCTTATACAACTGCAACATGACTTCCCTGTACTCAATACTCTGACTGATAAAGGCCAATGTGCCAAAAGCCTTTTTGACCACCTTATCTACCTGCGACTCCACCTTCAAGGAACCATGCATCTGTACTCCTAGATCCCTCTGCTCTACAAGACACCCCAGAGGCCTACCATTCACTGCGTAGGTCCTACCCATATTTTGCTTGGGCAGATTACAACCCAGCGGTATCAGTTTTGATTTCTCTAACTTCAAGTAACCCTTGCTTTCAATCTCTCTCGTTGTTACTTTCAATGAACCATTACATTTCCTTGAACACCATCTGCTTTGATCTGTCCTTTTCACACCTTACATGCTCTTTGTGCCCTTCCATATTTCCAGTTTCCCTCTCCTCTGACTCTCAGTCTGAAGAAGGATCTCGACCCAAAACGTCACCCATTGCTTCTCAGAGATGCTGCCTGTCCCGCTGAGTTACTCCAGCATTTTGTGTCTACCTTCGATTTAAACCAGCATCTGCTGTTGTTTCCTACACATGAAATGAGTAACTACTGTTTCCATGGCTCCAGTAAGCTTTAAAATTTTGGGTGTAGATAACTAAACTTTGCAGATTCAGTGGCATATTGTTGCTGCCAAGACATATTGTTGCTGCTTCTGAATATTCCAACACCATTGCTGGGACACAGTAATTCTTATCCAGTCTAAAAGCTTCTGTGGATAGAGAACACAGATACACCTGTAACCACCTGTCACTTACCAGGCTGTGTCCTGAATCCTCCTCTCTTCCACCTTTCTCCCCTGCCACCATAATCAATCTGAAGAAGGGTCCCGACCCAAAAGGTCTCTTCTATTCACCAGAGATGCTGCTTAATCTGTTGAGTTACTTTGTGTATTTTCTTGTAAACCAGCATCTACAGATCCTTGGTTCACTATTTTACCCAACATGGCAATTGTGAAACACAAGGAACTGCAATGCTGGTGTACAAAATAAAACACAAAGTGCTGGAGTATCCCCTTACTGAACTGGTTGCCATCCATTTTAACTCCCCTTCCCATTTCCATAGACATTTCTGTCCTGGGTCTCCTCCATTGCCACATGTAAACTGCAGGAACAGCACCTGATATTTTCCACTTTGGTAGCTTATAACCTGACGGTATGACCATTGAATTCTTCGATTTAACCCTGTTTTTGCTCCGTAGCTGCCCCCCCTCCCCCACTCCCTCTCTTCCCTCCACACCTCGATTTGTATCCATTGCTCCCCTTCCTTTACCCCTGACTCCCACCCCCACCCCACCACCACGAATATCAACCAACCACTTGCCAGGCTTTGTCCTGCCCCCTGTCACAAATGCTGGAGGAACTCAGTGGGTCAGGCAACGTCTCTGGAGACCATGTATAGACAATGTTTTGGGTCGGGATTCTTATTCAGACTGACCGCTGGTTTGGGGGGGGAAGGAAATTTGGAAGAGAGGACGGGTGTTGAATTCTCCAATTTTAAGTAACCTCTCCAGACCCATCTTCCTCTCCCATCTCTCCACTAAACAAAGCCCCTCCAGAAAGCTGCATTCTACATTCCCAGTGAGGTGGGCGATATTTATCATTCCCTTAACTCTGGCACTGATGGACTGTGGAGAGCAATGTGCCTGTGAAGCCGACACTGCACTTCTCACCTCGAGCTTACATTCTGCTCTGGATTTCCCTCTGGGTTTGCTGGTTCCTGCTGAACATGTTAATTCAGCTCCTGTAGGTTGTGAGTAATCCCTTGGCACCTGAGTGAGACTTCCTTCATACCAGTCCTCATTATTCCCCATTCTAACAAGCTCAAGCCATGATCAATAGATGGAAATGGAGCTGGCCCAGTGGTTTCCCTTCTCCCAGTCTGTGAAGCAAACTTGTTGAGCGTTGGCACCACTGCGAAGCAACAAACAACTTGTTATGTAAGTCAGAGCTGCTCAGTCTCCTGGCAATGCACTCCACATCACCCTTTCTGCTTAACTACCCATTTGGTTTTTGCCTTTATTCTCCTCTGTCTTCCTCCTCACGTTACCA
Organism: Rhinoraja longicauda; assembly: GCF_053455715.1. Taxonomy (NCBI): domain Eukaryota; kingdom Metazoa; phylum Chordata; class Chondrichthyes; order Rajiformes; family Arhynchobatidae; genus Rhinoraja; species Rhinoraja longicauda. Next base: position 189,444 of record NW_027601347.1, on the reverse strand, counting down.
AGCCTGAGACCAAGGAATCAACAGCAGTGCAATCAATAACCAAAGATTTAAAGTGAGAGGGGAAAGATTTAATAAGAACCTGAGGAGCAACTTATTCACACAGAGGGTGTATGGAACCAGCTGTCATAGTTGTGGCAAGTACTATAACAACTTTTAAAAGACAGGTGCTTGGATAGGAAGGGTTGAAAGGGATATGGGTCAAACATGGTGCAGATGGGACTAGTGTAGATGGGACATCTTGGTCAGCATGGGCAAATTGGGCTGAAGGGCCTGTTTACATGCTGTATGACTCTTTCACTCGATGACTATGGCAATAATTGGGCCATTTGCCGCAAATCTTTTCATTTATCAGCTGAATTACAACTGCGTCATTGGTCAAAGATCAGAAACAGCCACATCATCGTGGAAATACGCTTGTGGAATAAATTGAGTGTGCATACACATTTAAGAACATCATGTGATGTCAGTATGAATTTTGATATATTGTGTAACCGCTATTGTGGTTGGTGAATTACTTCTTCCCTTGAGTGAAAGTTGTTTAAGGGGAAGCTGTATCCAAGTTACTTCCCAACTCAAGAGCAACATGGCACAGAGGTTGTAGTGCCTGTGTTCCATGGCACTGGAGTGAGAGTAAGAGTGCATCAGGTATCAATGTGCCCTCGTTTCTTGAGAACTTCTGATCAGGTTCCATTCAGATAGCTCACCATTTACTGGGATGATATAATTAAGATAGTTGAGGATGAGTAGCACAGTTATTGTTAAACTTGGAGACGACACAGTGTTCACTTCTGCTCGCATGGGATTTAGAAGATTTAGTGGAGATGGTGTTGCTATTTCCCTGGTTCTCTGATATAAATGATGGAGCACTAAGGAAAGTTAATGAGCAAGGACCCTAGGGTTCAAAGTCCATTGATCTCTGAAATAGGCAAACCAGGTAGATAGGTGGTGAAAAAGGCATGTAACACAGTGGCACAGTTGGTAGAGCTACCAACTCTTCCCACACCTCTTTCTTTATATTTCCATTCCTCAATCTATTTCTTCCATTTCTTGTCTCTCTCTCTCTCTCTCTCTCTCTCTCTCTCTCTCTCTCTCTCTCTCTCTCTCTCTCTCTCTCTCTCTCTCTCTCTCTCTCTCTCTCTCGTTCCTCCAGCACATTGTTGGTCCCTCCACATTCCACCATCTACAGCCTCATGTGTCTCCTCCAGGCTTCACACCCGGTGCATTGATAGATCTAGGAACTGGCCCGATCTGAATTTCATGTCCTCCCTCAGTGGGGCGTGCCTCTGTACAGCTGCTGAAGTTCTGCAGGACGATGTGAGTCGTACAAAAGTGTGAATGAGATCATTACCGAGCAGTTACAGTTGGATCTTTCTGAGAGCAGGATGCGAGCCGTGTACAGCTACCTTCTGTTGGGTAATGATCTTATTTTCTTATACTACTTGTTGCTCCACTGCGATTTCTCTTCGAGGTATGTCCACTTTGAAGAAGTTCTCCTCCTCTTCTCTCCTGAGATGCTGCCCGACCGGCTGAGTTACTCCAGCGTTTTGTGAATACCTTCTGTTGGGTATGTGAAGTGATATTGATCTCTGAACCATTACTCCGTGTAACCCGCCGTCTCACCATTTTGATACAGTTAAACTCTATCTTTTTTCTGTAAGAATTACTCATTGTCTTCTCAGCTTTACGATTTCCTTCCTTTATCCACATAGGAAAGGGATCCCTTCACTTACCTCTTAAATAATGTTCAGATAATTAGACTTCTGGCAAACACAAGTGTTGGATGAACTCAGCAGATCGGGAAGCATCTGTGGAGGGAATGAACAAGACGGGACCTTTCCCATTGGGATCTTCCTTTACATTTTTATTTGACTCTCCCCAGCGTGGCGTGGTTGTTATTGCAACTCTCTTTCTCTGCCCAACCACATTATCTACATCTATCTTTGATTTAATCTTTGTTTATCGCGGTACCTGTCCCTCCCTCTCTGCCCCGTCTCAGGGTAACACTGCCCCGTCTCAGGGTAACACTGCCCCGTCTCAGGGTAACACTGCCCCGTCTCAGAGTAACACTGCCCCGTCTCAGGGTAACACTGCCCCGTCTCAGGGTAACACTGCCCCGTCTCAGGGTAACACTGCCCCGTCTCAGGGTAACACTGCCCCGTCTCAGAGTAACACTGCCCCGTCTCAGGGTAACACTGCCCCGTCTCAGGGTAACACTGCCCCGTCTCAGGGTAACTGCCCCGTCTCAGGGTAACACTGGCCCGTCTCAGGGTAACTCTGCCCAGTCTCAGGGTAACACTGCCCCGTCTCAGGGTAACACTGCCCCGTCTCAGGGTAACACTGCCCCGTCTCAGGGTAACACTGCCCCGTCTCAGGGTAACTGCCCCGTCTCAGGATAACTGCCCCGTCTCAGGGTAACACTGCCCCGTCTCAGGGTAACTGCCCCGTCTCAGGGTAACACTGCCCCGTCTCAGGGTAACTCTGCCCAGTCTCAGGGTAACACTGCCCCGTCTCAGGGTAACTGCCCCGTCTCAGGGTAACACTGCCCCGTCTCAGGGTAACTCTGCCCAGTCTCAGGGTAACACTGCCCCGTCTCAGGGTAACACTGCCCCGTCTCAGGGTAACACTGCCCCGTCTCAGGGTAACACTGCCCCGTCTCAGGGTACCTCTGCACCGTCTCAGTCTCTTAAACATTGTTTAAGGAGAATATGTGGATAGGGTGGTGAAGAAGGCGTTTGGTATGCTTGCCTTTATAAATCAGAGCATCGAATATAGAAGTTGGGACGTAATTTTAAAATTGTACAAGGCATTGGTGAGGCCGAATCTGGAGAATGGTGTGCAGTTCTGGTCGCCAAATTATAGGAAGGATGTCAACAAAATGGAGAGTACAGAGGAGATTTACTAGAATGTTGCCTGGGTTTCAGCACTTAAGCTACAGAGAGAGGTTGAACAGGTTGGGTCTTTATTCTTTGGAGCGCAGAAGGTTGAGGGGGGACTTGATAGAGGTTTTTTAAATTTTAAGAGGGACGGACAGAGTTGACGTGGGTAGGCTTTTCCCTTTGAGAGTGGGGAAGATTCCAACAAAGGGACATAGCTTCAGAATGAAGGGACAAAGGTTTAGGGGTAACATGAGGGGTAACTTTTTTACTCAGAGGGTGGTGGCTGTATGGAATGAGCTTCCGGTGGAAGTGGTGGAGGCAGGCTCGATTTTATTATTTAAGAGTAAATTAGATAGGTATATGGATGGGAAGGGATTGGAGGGTTATGGTCTGAGAGCAGGTGGATGGGACTAGGTCGGAGATAGTGTTCGGCATGGACTAGAAGGGCCAAACTGGCCTGTTTCCGTGCTGTGATTGTTATATAGTTATATGGTTATATGAATGGATCTTTCAAATTCACCCATTTCCCAGTTCTCACAAAATCAGTACCTGTTTCCGCGCTGTATCTCTAAACGAAACATTCTTCCCATGTCTGTTCTCATGGTCACTGGGTTCTGTCTGCCTGAGTCACGATGCGCTGATAATCGTCCTACTCCAACTCATCTCGGCTCTGTAGCTTACACTCAGTGCAGAGACCATGCCCAGCCAGTGTGCCTTCTAAAATGTCAATAGAAAATGATTCCCTGGGAGAGGCCTGTGGTGTGATTTTACAATGGTCCCCATGTGGGAAGTGCCAATGTAAAGATGTTAACAGCGTCTGAATCCAGAAGGCCAGAGTTCCATAAAGTTCCAGTCACAATGTCCACTGAACATACTCGGGTCTGACCGGCCCTTCTGTGGGTCTTGCTCATTGACTTTAGTATCCCCACAGGTCATCACAGACATGGTTACTAAAGTGTCGAATACATAATTCAAAGTGCTGGAGTAACTCAGTGGGTCAGGCAGCATCTGTGGAGGGATTGGACAGATGACATTTTAGGTCGGGACCTTTCAAACCAACGGAGTAGTGGGGAGAAAATTGAAAAAGATGGATGGGTGTGGGGCCTGGCAAGTGATGTGGATATATGTGGGGTTGGGGTGATTGGCAGATGAGTGGAGCAAATGATAAAGGTTAGAGATGAAAAGCAGACAAAAAGTCTGTCAGATAAGAAGAGAGCAGGATTGAAGGGGGGGAGGAGACGGGCGGGGTGAAAGATGGAATGAAATGGCAATGGGATAGTCATGGATGGGAGACGAGTCTTGAAAGGAGGGGGAGGAGCAGAGTGAGTGGTCGGGTGAGAGACAATGGGACAAATAGGCACGCAACAGAGCCGAGAGGGAGAACAGGACAGAGAGAGAGAGTGTAAGGAGATATTACTTAAAATTGGGCAATTCAACGAAGATGCCGATGGGTTGTAAGCTACCCATGTGGAATATGCTCCTTGTCAAGTGGACTGATATGCCAAGTTCACAAGACAAAAGCTGAGAACTGATGCGATACGATACAACTTTATTTATCCGGGGGGGGGGGGGGGGGGGGGGGGAATTGGTCAGCCAACAGTCCTGAAACACAACAAGATGCATGAAACATGCAATTAAAGTGACGAGTGGCAAGTCTACTGACTTTTCCCTTCCTCCCTTCCCTGGGCCCCAGAGGTCACAGCTCCAGTTCCCTTCCTCCCTCTGCCTCAGCTTCAGCTTGTGTGAAACTGCTTTTCTTCAGCTGTGCTTGTTTGTTCACACTTCTGTTAACCCTTTCCCGACCACCTTGACCTTTCCTGCTTTCTCCCCACTACGACACAGTCTGAAGAAGGGACCCAGCCCGAAATGTTGTCTGACCATTCTCATCAAAGGTGCTTCCTGATCCATTGAGTTCCTCCAGCATTTTGTGTTTTGTACAAACTAATTGTTTCTACTTAAGTGTTTAATTGTCATATGGAACGGATGTCAAGTCAAGTCAATTTTATTTGTATGGCACATTTAAAAACAACCCACGCTGACCAAAGTGCTGTACACCCCACCAGCCTCCAACACACCATTCTCCCACATTTCCATAACTTCCAGCGTGATCCCACCACCAGTCACATCTTCCCATTCCCACGCGCTTCGCCTTCCAGAAAGACCCTCAACAGTCCCTATGACTCTTCCCTCACCTCCATCCAAGGACCCCAGCTGATCTTCCAGGTGAGACAGGTTGATTTGCACTTCCTCTGTTCCCGATGTGACTTCCTGCACATTGGCGATACCACCATAGACTCAGTGATTGTTTCAGCAAATTTGCGCTCGCTCTGCCAAGGCTACTGGATCTCCCAGTTGCTAACCATTTTAACTCCTCTTCCCATTACGACATTTCTATCCTCGACCTCATGCTTCTGGATCAGGAAGATTACAGATCCTCTCCATTTGCCTGGGTGAATGCAACCCCTAGAACTCTCACCAATCTGGCAGCCACAAAACTGTCAGACACTGACCAAGTCCAACAATGTAGGCTTGATATTCCTCAACTTGGCCTTCGATGATATCACTATTACTATCTTCTCTGCACCTTTTCCAGGCAAATGGCATCTTTCTCAATAGCAGGGTGACCACAACGAAAGACAGTACTACAATATGTCCAGGGCCTCCTCCATTACAAGAGTGGGGCCACATACATACTGGAGGAACAGCACTGCATATTTGTCACTGCTAAGTTACTCCATCACTTTGTGTCTTTTTTGAGATTAGTTGTTGCCAGAGGAAGTTAGAGAAGCAATGACTCCCAATAGATATTTGGACAGCTATTTGGCTATAGTGGGTTTAAGGTTAAAGTGTGGCCTCTGGTAAAGCTGCTTCCTCACAGCACCAGATAGTCTGTGTGCGTTTCCTGCAGGTGCTCTGGTATCCACCCACATCCCAAAGATGTGTGGGTTTGTAGGTTAACTGCTTTAAATTGCCCCTAACATGTAGCGAGCTGGTAAAACATAGAACATGTGTGAACAGGTGATTGATGAAAGGCATGGGCCGTTGGGCCGAATGGCCTGTTTCCATGCTGTATCACTAAACTAATTGCGTTTGGCCCAAGTGCAGGCAAATGAGAATAACCTCGTCTGCAAACTTGGTCGGATGTACATGATGGGCCAAAGGGCTTGTTTCCATGCACAGTAGGTAATCACGTCATATGCCAGAGAAATGGGCCCTTCGGCCCAACTTTCCCATGCCGACCAAGATGCACAGTAGGTAATCACGTCATATGCCACAGAAATAGGCCCTTCGGCCCAACTTGCTCATGCCGACCAAGATGCCCCAAGATTGCACTCGTCCCACCTCCCTACATTTGGTCCCTATCCCTCCAAACTCGTCCTATCCATGTGGCTGTCCAAATATTTTTTCAATGTTGTGATATTAAATGTTTCAACAACCTCTTTTGGCAGGTCATTCCATAGACACACCATTCTCAGTGTCCCTCATGTTGCTATTAAATCTTTCCCCTCTCACTTTAAACCTATGTCTATGAAGCCATGAAACAATAATGAACTCTAGTTCTTCATTCCCCTACTCTGGGTAAAAGTATGCGTTCACCCGATCTATTCCCTTCATGACTTTATACACCTCTACAAGATCACCCCTCAGATCAAGGAATAAAGTCCTAGCCTGCCCCACCGCTCCCTAAAGCTCAAATCATGGTAACATCCTTGTAAAACTTCTTTGCATTTTCCAGCTTAACATCCTCCCTATAGCAGGGTGACCAAAACTGAACAGAATACTCCATTTGCAGCCTCACCAACATCTTGTATCACTGTAACATAACATCCTAACGTATAGGGTTTTGACTCTCTGTATGTGTTATTCAAGATCACCATATCCTAAGGTTCTTCCAGTCACTTTAGTAGAGCAGGAATCCCAGCAGCCAGTTTGTCCATAGCAGGCATCAGTGCAGGAGTGGGCAGATCATCTGTCTGAGCAGACTTGGTTGAGGATAATAATTGACCAGAAGGTGGACCCAAAATGCTGGAGTAACTGGGGTGATGTTTCGGGTCGAGACCCTTCTTCAGCCTGACATCAATCTGAAGAAGGGTCTCGACCCAAAACATCACCAATTCCTTCTCTCCAGAGATGCTGCCTGTCCCACTGAGTTACTCCAGCATTTTGTGTCTACCTTCGATTTAAACCAGCATCTGCAGTTCTTTCTCACACAAATTATTGACCAGAACTTCATCCTGTGAGAATCCAGCATCTTTTTGAAATCTGATTTCGGGCTTTGGCCTATGAGCAGGGTGGTATCTCTGCCATTGTTGTACTGCGCTGGCATGGTTTATGTTTATATCTCTGGACAAAACCTTCAATCTATACATTCCTACGGCAGCAGTGTTAATATTGCGATGGTGGTAATATTGCGACCTCGCTAACATCAGAGTTGACTGGACAGAGACACAAGAGGGTGGCAGGAAATGCAGGTACCAGGGACTTTACCCATCTTTACCAAATGGGGGATAGTTCCATCAGCATGTATGGGTGGTATGGCATAGGCTGGGTACAAAATAGAATTTCCTCCACTTTGTCCCATAAATACTGCTCCATCAAGCAATCCCCACGCAAAACCAACTCTGGTAGTAAATATGATTTTGATTAAAAATCTTGAATAGTACGGGTGTCAGAGGTTATGGGGAGAAGGCAGGCGAATTGGGTTTTGGAGGGAGAGATAGATCAACCATGATTGAATGGTGGAGTAGACTTGATGGGCCAAATGGCCTCATTCTACTCCTATTCCTTATGACCTTATGATTGTGAATAATTGGTACAATTAAAGACACATTCAATGCAGGAAACAATAATAATAGGGATTGGATTAAGGATGACTGAGAACTTAATATATGAACCGAATAGACATCTGCCAAGAATGTATTCACATTCTATCAGTCTGTACTTGTTCTGAACCTTGATCTCCTTTAAAAAAAACTAATTTAAAATATAAACAGGATCTAATTACCCAAAAGAACCAACATGATCTCAATGTCGGCTGATAAGGTTTTTGTTCTGCACTTCATGGAAATTATATTTGCAATCTCCTGCATCAAACGCTGTCCACCTATATATAACCTGGTCCTCCTCTTGTTCAATTCTGGTCTCCATCTGATCCCTTTGCTTGATGGTGTTACAGGGATATTTTTGGATATTAAAGGCCAACCACAGCCATAACAAGCACAATTTCTCAGAGAACATAACCAACTGTGTGCTCAAATCCCCATTCATCTCCACGCAAATGACCAATCTCAGCTCTGGTGCCACAAATCCTTAACCAACCCTCAATCACAGGTAACAGCTTTCCCCTCTCCATTCCATCAACTGTGCATTTGAACAATGTTTTTGAATCTCCCCGTAATGAGGACCACCGAGTCCACACTAATCATCTGTTCACACTGGTTCTATGTTATCGCACTTTCACATTCACACCTTACACATTAAGGGTTAATTTACAGAGACCAATTATCGCAAACCTGCACATCATTGGGATAATGAAGGGAACCTACGTAGTAATATGGAGAACATGCAAACTGCACACAGGCAGTGCTTGATGTAAGGGTCAAACCTTGCTCTCTGGCATTGTGACACAGCAACTCTACCAAACACACCATTTTGCTGCACTAGAGTAAAGACTTCACAAAACCCAAACTGGATGCTCTGATTTCTTCCCACATCCCAAAGATATGTGTTTGTAAGTTAATGGCCGACTGTATATCACCCTGAATGTTTGGTGAATGATGGAATCTGTGGAGAGGTGGTCAGAATATGGGGAGAATTAAAATAAAAGGGATTAATTTTGTATTAGTGGTTGATGGTTAGTGGACTCTTGTTATTTTGTTCTACACAGAACCAGACTTGTATCTGCAATGCTCCCAGTGAGGTGTCATTGCTTCGGTACTGCAAGTTGTCCGAGGGACATGGTGGCAGCTCTCAAAGCACAAGTGAGCTTGGCCATCTGAGCCTCCAGCTGATGGACTATACTGCCCCCTGGTGGGTAGAGTTTAGTTTATTGTCACATGTACAGATACATGATAAAGGAAATAATGTTTAGTGCTGGATAAAATCCGATTAATAATAACCCGAGGGTCTTCAATGAGCCAGATGGTATCTCAGGATCGCTCTCCAGTTGTTCCAACTGTTTTAGGTTTTAGTTTCTTGATAACAGCTGTAAGAAACAGTTCCAGACAGTTTACCCCATCCAACACAAACAGGGCAACAGTTCTTGTTGGAACAGAAGAGTTTCATGGAGACACATGAAAATGCAGTTACTGCAACCTTCAACACAACACTGTTTTGGAGGAACTCAAGGGGTCATCGCAGCATCTGTAGGGGGATGGACAGGCGATGGTTTGGGGCAGGGCGCGTCTTCTATTGATAGAGTTGCACAGCACAGAACAGGCCCTTCAGCTCAACTCGTCCATGTCGGCCAAGGTGACCCATCTAAGCTAGTCCTATTTGCCCACCTTTGACCCATATTCCTCTCAACCTTTGCTATCCATGTACCGATCCTCTTTCTATTCTGTTACTTAAATGCACATGCAATAAAAGCCAACAGACATTAGCCTTCATAACTGCTTACCTACTACACCTAAATGATAGCTCTCAGTGACTTATGCAAGCAGTTTAGTTTGAGTTTAGTTTATTGTCAGGTGTACTGAGGTACAGTGAAAAGCTTTTTGGTGCGTGCCAACCAATCAGCACAAAGACTATATATGATTACAATCAAGCTGTCCACTGTGTACAGATACAGAATAAAGGGAATAATGTGTAGTACAAGACCAAGTCCAGTCAAGGCCGATTAAAGGTCATCTCAACATCTCCAATGAGCTAGATGGCAGCTCAGTTGGTGTCCAGTTGGTGATAGGACGGTTCAGTTGTCTTCTACAGCTGGGAATAAACTGACCCTGAATCTGGAGGTATGTGTTTTCACACTTATGTACTAATATCTGATGGGAGGGAGGAGAAGAGGGAGTGTCTAGGGTGAGACTCGTCCTTGATTATGCTGATGGCCTTGCAGAGGCAACATGGAGGTGTAGATGGAGACAGTGGGAGGGAGGTCGGATTGTTTGATGGTCTGGACTATGTCCACAATTCTCTGTAATTTCTTGCCGTCTTGGATGGAGCTGTTCCCAAACCATGCTGTGACATCCCAATAAAATGCTTTTTACAGCACATCTGTAAAGGTTGGTGAGAGTTGTTGGGGGTATGTTGAACTTCCTAAACCTCCTAAGGAAGAGGACGTGTTGGAGTGCTTTCTTGGCCATTGCTTTGCTATGGCTACTCCAAGACAGCTTGCTGATTTACTCCTTGCAACTTGAAATGTTATGAGCGGGCTGGTTGAGATTCCACACAAGCACAGTTACAGAACAGGGCAGGTATCTAGCCCAATGTCAGTTGTTCAACTACTTACAGATTAGGTGAATATTCAACATGTAAATACCTGAGCCGACCTTGAGGACATGGTCAGCCAGACCAGGTGATCTCCCGGTAGCTCAGCACTTCAACTCCCCCTCCCACTCCCAGTCTGACCTTTCTGTCATGGGCCTCCTCCAGTGTCCATGAGGCCCAGCGCTAATTGAAGGAACAGCACCTCATATTTCCCTTGAGCAGCTTACACCACAGCGCTATGAACATTGACTTCTCTAACTTCAGACAGTTCCTCTGTCCCTCTCTTTCCCCTCCCCCTTCCCAGTTCTCCCACTGTCTTCCTGTCTCCAACTACATCCTATCTTTGTCCCCCTCCCGACATCAGTCTGAAGAAGGGTCTCGACCCATAACGTCACCCATTCCTTCTCTCCTGAGATGCTGCCTGACCCGCTGAGTTACTCCAGCATTATATGTCTACTTTATATTTAAAATAAAAAATATATTTATACTGAAATGTCCTTTTCATTGGTTATATTGTTTACAGTGCACTATGTTTATATATTATGTTGTGCTGCTGCAAGTAAAATGTCATTGTTCTATCTGAGACATCTATATACTTAAACTCTTGTTTGTTTGTTTGTGATTGAACTACATCCAAAACGCTACATGAAAGCGCGACAACGTTAGGCCCACCTTACTCACCGTCATCACTTTAGTGGTAAAGCAAGTAGTTTTATTGAAATCGGAGATATATTGTTTCAATTATTCACATTTTAATGTTTTATAAAATCCCGCCCATGCGCAGTCGGGGGGGCGGTCCTCACGTAAGATGGCCGCCAGACCAGCGCCTACACTTACATAAGATGGCCGCCAGACCAGCGCCTACACTTACATAAGATGGCCTCCGGGTGACTGCACGTGCGCAGTTGGGGGGGGGTCGCCTTTTTGCGTTCAGCTCCCACTTCCCGCCAGACGCCCGATTCGATCCGCGGCCCACGTGGGGGGAGTGTCACTGCCGCCGCCACAAACCGCGGTGTCTCCATCATGGCCGCCGCCACAAACCGCGGGGGTCTCCATCATGGCCGCCGCCACAAACCGCGGGGGTTTCCATCATGGCCGCCGCCACAAACCGCGGGGGTCTCCATCACGGCCGCCGCTACAAACCACGGGGGTCTCCATCATGGCCGCCGCTACAAACCGCGGGCGTCTCCATCATGGCCGCCGCCCCAAACCACGGGTGTCTCCATCATGGCCGCCGCTCCACCCCGAAGCTGCCACTCCCGCTCAGAAATTAGCGCCGCCGCCGCCACCGCTGCTGCTGCCGCTCTCAGCCACGGTCGTCTGCTTCACCGCTCAGCCCCGGAGACCCCACTGAGCCACCGCTGCCAACGAGCAGTTAAAGGTCAAAGTAACTGGACCAAGCGAACCCGCTGGACCCTAACCCCCCCCGCATTCGTGCAGCAACCGACCCCCATCCCCCCGTCCCCCCTCCCCCGTCCCCTCTCACCGTCCCCTCTCCCCGTCCACTCTCCCCGTCCCCTCTCCACGTCCCCTCTCCCCTCTCCCACCTCCCCTCTCCCCCCTCCCCTCTCCCCCCTCCCCTCCCCTCCCCTCTCCCCCCTCCCCTCCCCTCCCCTCTCCCCCCTCCCCTCCCCTCCCCTCCCCTCTCCCCCCTCCCCTCTCCCCCCATCCCCCTCCCCTCTCCCCCTCCCCTCTCCCCCTCCACCCTCCCCTCTCCCCCCCTCCCCTCTCCCTTCTCCCCCCTCCCCTCTCCTCCCCTCACTTTTCCTCTCCTCCCCTCTCCCCCCTCTCCTCCCCTCCCCTCCCTTCCCCCCCTCTCCCCCCTTTCCCTCCCCCCTCCCCCCTCCCTTCTCCCCCCTCCCCTCTCCACCCTCCGATCACCCCCTCCCCTCCCCTACCCCTCTCCCCCTCCACTCTCCCCATCCACTCTCCCCCTCTTTCCCCCCTCCCTCCCCCTCCCCTTCCCCCTCTCCCCCTCCCCTCTCCCCCCACCACCTCCTCCCCACACCCCCCCTCCCCTCTCCCCCTCCCCTCTCCCCCTCCCCTCTCCCCCTCCCCTCTCCCCCTCCCCTCTCCCCTTCCCCTCTCCTCTCCCCCTCCCCTCTCCCCCCTCCCCCCCTCCACTCTCTCCCGTCCTCTCCCCCTCCCCTCTCCCCTCTCCCCCCTCCCCCCTCCGATCACCCCCCTCCGATCACCCCCTCCCCTCTCCCCCTCCCCTCTCCCCCTCTTTCCCCCCTCCCCTCCCCCTCCCCCTTCCTCTCCCCCCTCCCCCTCCCCTCTCCCCTCTCCCCCCTCCGATCACCCCCTCTCCTCCCCTACCCTCTCCCCCCTCCCCTCCCCTCTCCCCCTCCCCTCTAACCTCTCCCCTCTCTCCCCCGCCCCCTCTCTCCCCGCCCCCTCTCTCCCCATCCCCTCTCCCCCTCCCCCCTCCCCTCTCCCCCTCCCCCCTCCCCTCTCCCCCCTCCCCTCCTCCCCCCTCCCCTCTCCACCCTCCCCTCTCCCTTCTCCCCCCTCCCCTCTCCTCCCCTCCCCTTTCCTCTCCTCCCCTCTCCCCCCTCCCCTCTCCCCGTCCCCTCTCCCCGTTCCCTCTCCCCGTCCCCCCTCCCCCGTCCCCTCTCCCTCTCCCACCTCCCCTCTCCCACCTCCCCTCTCCCCCCTCCCCCCTCCCCTCTCCCCCCTCCCCTCCCCTCCCCTCTCCCCCCTCCCCTCTCCCCTCCCCTCCCCTCCCCTCTCCCCTCTCCCCCCTCCCCTCTCCCCCTCCCCTCCCCTCCCCTCTCCCCTCTCCCCTCTACCCTCTCCCCCCTGCCTCCTCTCCCCCATTCCCCTCCCCCTCTCCCCTCCCCTCTCCCCTCCCCTCTCCCCCTCCATCCTCCCCTCTCCCCTCTCCCCCCTCCCCTCTCCTCCCCTCACTTTTCCTCTCCTCCCCTCTCCCCCTTCCCCCCTCTCCCCCCTTTCCCTCCCCCCTTCCACCTCCCTTCTCCCCCCACCCCTCTCCACCCTCCGATCACCCCCTCCCCTCCCCTACCCCTCTCCCCCCTCCACTCTCCCCATCCACTCTCCCCCTCTTTCCCCCCTCCCTCCCCCTCCCCTCTCCCCCTCCCCTCTCCCCCCACCCCCTCCTCCCCACTCCCCCCCCTCCCCTCTCCCACACCCCTCTCCCGCACCCCTCTCCCCCTCCCCTCTCCCCCTCCCCCGCCCCCCTCCCCTCTCCCCTCTCCTCCCTCCCCTCTCCCATCTCCCCCCCTCCCCTCCCCTCTCCCCCCACTGATCTTCCCCTCCCCTACCCTATCTTCCCCTCCCCTACCCTCTCCCCCCTCCCCTACCCTCTCCCCCCTCCCCTACCCTCTCCCCCCTCCCCTCCCCTTCCCCCTTCCTCACCCCCCTCCCCCTACGCCTCTCCGATCACCCCCTCTCCTCCCCTACCCTCTCCCCCTCCCCTCCCCTCCCCTCTCCCCCCTCCCCTCTACCCCCTCCCCTCTCTCCCCATCCCCCTCCCCCCTCCCCTCTCCCCCCTCCCCTCTCCCCTCTCCCTTCTCCCCTCTCCTCCCCTCCCCTCTCCTCCCCTCCCCTTTCCTCTCCTCCCCTCTCCCCCCTCCCCTCTCCCGCCCTTCCCCCCTCTCCCCCCTTTCCCTCCCCCCTCCCCCTCCCTTCTCCCCCTCCCCTCTCCACCCTCCGATCACCCCCTCCCCTCCCCTACCCCTACCCCTCTCCCCCTTCACTCTCCCCATCCACTCTCCCCCTCTTTCCCACCTCCCTCCCCCTCCCCTTCCCACTCTCTCCCTCCCCTCTCCCCCCACCCCCTCCTCCCCACTCCCCCCTCCCCTCTCCCCCTCCCCTCTCCCCTCTCCTCTCCCCCTCCCCTCTCCCCCCCTCCCCTGCCCTGCCCCCTCCACTCTCTCCCGTCCTCTCTTCCCTGACCCCCACTGTCCCCCTTCTCCTCCACCCTCTCATCCCCCCATCACCAACCCCTCCTCCCCCCCATCCGCCGTATCCTGGGTATATCCTGACAGAGTGTCCAACGCCGAGATTCTGTCTCGCGCTGGCCTTCCGAGTATGTCCACTCTACTCAGGCAGCGCAGGCTGTGGTGGCTGGGCCATGTCCACCGCATGGAGGATGGCCGTATTCCAAAAGACATCCACCGAAGTATTCCACCGACGTGGCACTGTCGACCCTACACGATGTGTTGTGTCAACACCAAAACAAGAACACTGATGCGGCTGTGCTGGTGGCTGGAGACTTCAATAGGGGAAATCTCAAAAAGGTCATGCCCAACTTCTACCAACACATCACGTGTGTCACCAGGGGGGAAAGAACTTTGGACCACTGCTACACGCCGTTCAGGAAAGGCTACAAGGCCGTTTCTCTCCCTCCTTTTGGAAAATCTGACCACGCTGCCATTTTCCTGCTGCCGGAGTACAAACAACGGATAGTACGGGAAGCGACAGTGACGAGGGACGTAAAGCGGTGGGCTGACCATTCAGAGGCCATGCTGCAGGATGCACTGAGCGAAGTCGACTGGAACATGTTCCAAGCAAGTTCCAGAGACGTAAATGAGTTTGCGGAAGCGGTTACGGACTTCATTGCCACAATAGCCGATACCATCATCCCCACGGTAAGGGTCAGTATCTTCCCTAACCAAAAATCCTGGGTGGACAGGTCTATTCGCGTGGCCTTGAATGCTCGCACTGCTGCTTACAACTCCGGCCTGGCATCCGGCAACATGGACGACTACAAGGGAGAGTCCTACTGACTGCGAAGGGCAGTGAAGGATGCAAAAAGGAGGTACCGGGACAAGATGGAGTCACAGATGGAGCAGCAGGACACCAGGCGCCTTTGGCAGGGGCTACGGACTATAACTAGCTACAGGTCCAGCACCCCCTCAACCGGAAGTGCCGGCTCCTCCTTAGCTGATGACCTGAACTCTTTTTATGCACGGTTTGAGACGGGTAACACCACCAGCTCGCCGTCTAAAAACAGCACCGAAGGGGCGCTGGCTAGCGAGGCTGGAGGGGGATCCACCGCCGGGGATGTGCACACATTCTCGGTGTCCGAGCACGAGGTGAGGTGGGCTCTGACGCGTGTGAACACGAGGAAAGCTGGAGGCCCAGATGGTATATCTGGGCGAGTACTAAAGTCTTGTGCTACTCAGCTTGCTCCAGTGCTCACCACAATATTCAACCTCTCCTTGGCAAAGTCCATGGTCCCTGCATGCTTCAAATGATCCATCATTGTACCGGTGCCAAAGAATGCCTCTCCAGCGTGTTTAAATGACTACCGACCGGTGGCCCTCACCTCGGTTGTCATGAAATGCTTTGAGAGGCTAGTCAAGAAGCACATCTGCGCCCTCCTTCCTCGCAACATGGACCCACTACAGTTCGCATACCGTCCGAACAGGTCCACGGATGATGCGGTCTCCCAGGTTCTACACAACGCTCTCTCTCATCTGGACAGCCAGGGGAGCTATGTGAGGATGCTGTTCATTGACTTTAGTTCAGCATTCAACACAATAGTCCCCAGCAGACTGGGTGAGAAGTTGCTGAAACTGGGGCTTAGCACCCCTGTGTGCCTGGGTCCTGGACTTTCTCACTGCCAGGCCCCAAGTGGTCAGGATGGGGGAACACACATCTAGCTCCCTCACCCTGAACATAGGATCCCCCCAGGGCTGCGTCCTTAGCCCCCTACTGTACTCCCTGTACACACATGACTGTGGGGCCAGGTTCAGCTCAAACTCCATCATCAAGTTTGCTGGTGACATTGTGGTGGTGGGCCGGATCTCCAACAACGATGAGAAGGCCTACCGGGAGGAGGTGGCTGATCTGGCACTCTGGTGTCAGGACAATAGCCTCCTCTTGAATGTCACTAAAACAAAGGAGCTGATTGTGGACTTCAGAAGGGCTCAACATCCAAGGACGTACAAGCCACTGGAGATAAATGGGTCGATTGTGGATAGGGTGAGCAGTTTTAAATACTTGGGAGTCCGCATCGCAGAGGATCTGACGTGGGCAACGCACATTGCCGCACTGGTGGGTAAGGCTAAGCAGCGCCTTTACCACCTTAGACAACTGAGGAAATTCAGAGTGTCTCTGAAGATCCTTCATTGCTTCTACTCTGGGGCTGTAGAGAGCATCCTGTCCGGCAACATTACAGTCTGGTTTGGGAACAGCTCTGCCCAGGACAGGATGGCCCCAGAGAGTAGTGCGTTCGGCAGAACGCACCATGGGAACTACACTCGTCCCCCTGCAGGACCTATACATCAGGAGGTGCAGATCCAGAGCAAGTAAGATCATGAGGGACCCGTGCCACCCCAGTAACGGACTGTTCCAGATGCTACGGTCAGGCAAACGCCTCCGCTGTCACGCTGTGAAAATGGAGAGGATGAGACGGAGCTTCTTCCCACAGGCCATCAGGACTGTCAACTTTTATAACCCCAGAGACTAAATTTTTGTCGACACTAATAGCAAATTATTAACTTTATTCATATGCTGTAACTGTAATTCTTTTTGTGCACAACCCGCAGGCATTGCCACTTTCATTTCACTGCACATCGTGTATGTGACAAATAAATTTGACTTGACTTGACTATGGAGAGCTGACATCTGGGAGGAGAACCATCGGCCGCCCCCAGCTACGTTACAAGGATGTCTGCAAGAGAGATTTGAAGGCGCTCGACATCGATGTGGAGTCCTGGGAGAGCCTTGCAGCTGACTGCACGAGGTGGAGAGGTACCCTGAACCAACATCTCAAAACGGGGGAAGGGAAACTGATGAACGCAGCGGCAGACAAGTGGGCACGCAGAAAGGAGCGCAGCAATTTCAACAGACCAGAGACCACACACAAATGTGACCTTTGCCACAGAGACTGTCACTCCCACATTGGTCTCTTCAGCCACAAGCGACGCTGCTCTAGCCGAGGTGTGGAGCAAGCAGCCAACTAGGATGCATCACCCATGGTCAGCCATGACCGAGGGGGCCTAAGGAGACTGCATCTGCCACGCATCTGCCCACTCACTCAACCTGTCCAGGTCACCCTGCAACCTCCTAACATCCTCTTCACAGTTTACACTGCCACCCAGCTTTGTGTCATCCGCAAACTTGCTAGTGTTGCTTCTAATTCCCTCTTCCAAATCATTAATATATATGGTAAACAGTTGCGGCCCCAACACCGAGCCTTGCGGCACTCCACTCGCCACTGCCTGCCATTCTGAAAAGGACCCGTTTACTCCTACTCTTTGCTTCCCCTCTACCAATCAACTTTCTATCCATATCAACACCCTACCCCCAATACGATGTGCTCTAATTTTACTCACCAATCTCCCGTGTGGGACCTTATCAAAGGCTTTCTGGAAGTCTAGATACACTACATCCACTGGCTCCCCTTCATCCATTTTACTTGTCACGTCCTCAAAAAATTCCAGAAGATTAATCAAGCATGATTTCCCTTTCATAAATCAATGCTGACTTGGACTTATCCTTTCACTGCTATCCAAATGCACCATTATTACCTCTTTAATAATTGACTCCAGCATCTTTCCCATCACCGATGTCAGGCTAACTGGTCTGTAATTCCCCATTTTCTCCCTTGCTCCTTTCTTGAAAAGTGGGATAACATTAGTGCTGATAAGTGTGAGGTGCTGCATTTTGGTAGGACAAATCAAAATAGGACGTACAGGGTAAATGGTAGGGAATTGAGGAATGCAGTGGAACAGAGGGATCTGGGAATAACTGTGCATTGTTCCCTGAAGGTGGAATCTCATGTGGATAGGGTGGTGAAGAAGGCGTTTGGTATGCTTGCCTTTATAAATCAGAGCATCGAATATAGAAGTTGGATGTCGACAAAATGGAGTGGGTACAGAGGAGATTACTAGAATGTTGCCTGGGTTTCAGCACTTAAGCTACAGAGAGAGGTTGAACAGGTTGGGTCTTTATTCTTTGGAGCGTAGAAGGTTGAGGGGGGACTTGATAGAGGTTTTTTAAATTTTAAGAGGGAAGGACAGAGTTGACGTGGGTAGGCTTTTCCCTTTGAGAGTGGGGAAGATTCCAACAAGGGGACATAACTTCAGAATTAAGGGACAAAGGTTTAGGGGTAACATGAGGGGTAACTTCTTTACTCAGAGGGTGGTGGCTGTAAGGAATGAGCCTCAGGTGGAAGTGGTGGAGGCAGGCTCGATTTTATTATTTAAGAGTAAATTGGATAGGTATATGGATGGGAGGGGATTGGAGGGTTATGGTCTGAGAGCAGGTAGATGAGACTAGGTCAGAGAAAGTGGTCGGCTTGGACTGGTAGGGCCGAATGGGCCTGTTTCCATGCTGTAATTATTATATGCTTATATATGGTTATATTAGCTATCCTCCAATCCACAGGGACTGATCCTGAATCTATTGAACATTGGAAATTGATCACCAATGCATTCACTATTTCTAGAGCCACCCTGGGATGCAGACCATCAGGCCCAGGGGATTTATCATCCTTTAGTCCCATTAGTCTACCCAATACTATTTCTCGCCTAATGAAAACTTCTTTCAGTTCCTCTAGCTCCTTATATCCTCTGTCCTCCAGTACATCTGGGAGATTGTTTGTGTTTTCCTCAGTGAAGACAGATCCGAAGTACCTGTTCAACTCTTCTGCCATTTCCTTGTTACCCATAATAATTTCACCCGTGTCTGCCTTCAAGGGACCCACATTTGACTTTGCTACTCTTTTTCTCTTAACATATCTAAAGAAGCTTTTACTGTCCTTCTTTATATTCTTGGCCAGCTTCCCCTCGTACTTCATCTTTTCAGCCCGTATTGCCCGTTTTGTTACCTTCTGTCGTCCTGTGAAAGTTTCCCAATCCTCTGGCTTCTGGCTACTCTTTGCTGTGTTATACATCTTTTCTTTTAGTTTTATTCCATCCCTAACTTCCCTTGTCAGCCACAGTTGCCTCCTACTGAAATTCCTGCCATTGCTGTTCCACCGTCATTCCTGCTAGGATCCCTTTCCAGTCTACCTTGGCCAGCTCCTCTCTCATGCCTTCATAGTCCCCTTTGTTCAACTGCAACACTGACACTTCTGATTTAACCGTCAACTTCTCAAATTGCAGATTAAAACTAATCATATTATGATCACTACCTCCAAGCGGTTCCTTTACCTCGAGTTCTCTTATCAAAACAGGTTCATTGGACAACACTAAATCCAGAATTGCCTTTTCTCTGGTAGGCTCCATTACAAGCTGCTCTAAGAATCCATCTCGGAGGCACTCTACAAACTTGGGGCCCAGAACCAACCTGATTTTCCCAGTCTACCTGCATAGTGAAATCCCCCGTCACCACTCAGTGTGGCAACACCTTTCTTCCACGACAGCTTCCAAGTGGGTGAACCTGTTCTCAAGAGGTTCCACACCCCGGGACCGTTGCATTCCAAGTTTCCTTCCCTTTCTCACCGTCACCCACCTTCTCTCTTCCAGTCACTGTAGGACTTGTCCAGGAACAACTCAGTTTCTCAGACAGACCTGAGGTCATCCACTTGCTTCTCCAGTTCCCCAACACGGTCCTTCAGGAGCTGTACCTGGATACGCTTCTCACACTTGTAGCAGCCAGAGGCACCAGCAGTGCCCCTGACCTCCCACATCCTGCAAGCATCACACTGAATCAGCTTGCCTGACATTTCCTTCTTGCGTCTCACCCTCTCCAACGTTTGGTGTGGCCTCCTCCCTCAGCCTCCACGCCGAAGACTCACAGCCAAAGCCTTGTACTTTTCTCACAGGGCACTCACAGCCAAAGATTCACTTTTCTCACATGGCACTTCCCTCGACAGGACCACACCCCTTGAACAAGCCTTGCTTATATCAGTTGCTAAATTGACTAATTGTCCAAATTACCAATCTTCCAATCTAATTGTTCAGCCAATCCCCACACTCACTCCTAACCTTCCTTCCTCTGATGAGTTTGAAGGTATGTGCTTTGCCCGACTTGTACTCAAAGACTGCGAACTGCTGTTTGCACTCTTTTTAAACCTGCACTCAAGACTCCCCAAGTCCAGCCAACGTTCTATCCCCTCCAACCCCTATCTCTGTAATTCCCTCCAACCCCTACACTCCTCTATGTAAACCTCTCCAACACTTGCACTCCTCTCTATCTCTGGAAACGCCTCCAACTCCTAAACTCATCATTATCTCTCTTAACCCCTCCAGCCCCTACACATATCCATGTCTCTGTAAATACCTCCAACCTCTACACCCCTCCCTGTCGCTGTAACCACCTCTGGCCCCCACGCACCTCCCTGTCTGTCTTCCAGCTTTTTGTGTCTATCTTTGGTTTAAACCAGCGTCTAACATACCTGTTGTGAACTGCTGACTCCATCCAACTCATTCATCACCAGCCTGTCACCAGCACACATGATCGTGGACTCTCAGGTAGACACAAAATGCTGGAATAACTCAGCGGGACAGGCAGCATCTTTGGAGAGAAGGAATGGGTGATGTTTAAGGTCGAGACCTTTCTTCAAACTGGTTAGGGATAAGGGAAACGAGAAATATAGACGGTGATGTGGAGAGATAAAGAACAATGAATGAAAGATCTGCAGAAAAGTAACGATGATAACGGAAACATGCCATTGAGAGCTGTTTGTAGAATGAGGGAGAGATAGAGATAGAGGGAGTGCCGGGGCTACCTGAAGTGAGAGAAATCAAGCAGAATATGAGATGCTGATCCTCCAATTTGCATTTAGTCTCATTCTGACAATGGAGGAGACCGAGGACATAAAGGTCTGTGTAGGAATGGGAAGGAGGATTCAAGTGTGCAGCAATCAGGAGATCAGGGAGGTTCAGGCGGGCTGAGCGAAGGTGTTCTGTGAAATGTTTGCCCAGTCTGTGTTTTGTCTCACCGATGTATAAAACTCCACATCTTGAACAACAAATACAGTAGATGAAGTTGGAGGAGGTGTAAGTGAGCCTCTGCCTCACCTGGACTTTCGGGGTCTCTGGACGGTGACGAGGGAGAAGGTATAATGATAGGTGTTGCATTTTCTGCAGTTGTAGGGCAAGGTACCTGGGGAGGGGATGGTTTGGGTGGGAAGGGATGAGTTAACCGGGGAGTTGCGGAGGGAACGGTTTCTGTGGAAGGCGGAAAGGGGCGGAGATGGGAAAATGTGGCTCGTGGTTGGATCCCGTTGGAGGTGGCGGAAATATTTTTCATATTTTTTTTTCATATTTCAGATACAGTGCGGAAACAGGCCTTTTCGGCCCACCAAGTCCGCACCGCCCAGTGATCCCCGCACATTAACACTATCCTACACACACTAGGGACAATTTTTAAATTTACCCAGTCAATTAACCTACATACCTGTACGTCTTTGGAGTGTGGGAGGAAACCGAAGATCTCGGAGAAAACCCACGCAGGTCACGGGGAGAACGCACAAACTCCTTACAGTGCAGCACCCGTAGTCAGGATCGAACCTGAGTCTCCGGCGCTGCATTCGCTGTAAAGCAGCAACTCTACCGCTGCGCTACCGTGCCGCTTGGTTATATGTTGTATACGACGGCTGATGGAGTGGAAGGTAAGGACTAGGGGGACTCTGTGTCTGTTGTGATGAGGGGGAGCAAGGGCGGTGCTGTGGGGTACCGAGGAGACACAAGTGAGGGCCTCATCTGTGATGGGAGAGGGGAACCCCCGTTCCCTAAAGAATGAGGACATCTCGGATCCCTAAAGAATGAGGACATACAGTGATCACTGGGAACAATCTCGGAGATTGCTCAATGAACAAAGAATCATCTGCTCCTTATAAACAGACTTTCCTTTTGATCTGTTTACCAGAGCAAGCACTTTAGAGGTTTTCCTTCTTCCAAATGGTCTTATAACAAATATAAATTGTGCACCTCCAAAAGACACAGCAGAGTAAACAGAGCCCAATTCCACAACATTACAGATAAGCAAATGTCCTGTTACTATTTCAACCTTATTTAATTGATTTATGATTGTCATTTGTCCTTTGACAAGAGAACAGAATCTGACTAAAGTAAACTGCAGTGAATGTCAGCCGAGCATGCTCAGTTTCAATCTTCTTTAAAGCACAGAATTATTACAACGCATGAAGAGGACTTTAAACATTTTAAGCTGTACCGATCCCTGTCCCTTTCTGTCTTCTTGAAGCTTTGCAATTTATTTTTGTCAACCACTTGGATAGTCCCAGCGTGTTTGCATGCTCTGCTCAGACGGAAGTGATAGCTGCTTTTTGACAAATTAGCAGCTTCTGTTCTAAATAAAGGAAAAGGAAGCGCAAGCCCAAAGCCACCCCATCCATTTCCTGCACCCCACCACGACCCGCATCCCACAGACTCATGACTCATGTCCAGCTTCCCCTGGACGCTCAGCCAGTCCCCTCACGTACCTCGGCCTGACCGGCCACAGCTGAAAGGAGAAGCTGGTTGTCTGTGATCCTGATCAACCCACACCTTCCTGGGTGAGGACTGGACATTGTGAAAACACTGTCCTTGTTCAGAAAGGAATGAGGGACTTGACAACAGGTTCAGCACAATGGTAAGTATACTGAATTCTCCAGTTGCAAGTGATACATCCTGCCTCCCTCTTCTTTTTCCCAGCCCCCTAATAATCCTGCTGTGGACATATTTCCACGACTATCTCCCACCACCCTGCTCACTCTGCTTCTTTGTCCTACTCCTGTCGCTCATATCACATCCCTCAGTCCAATATTTCCCCTTTATATCCTTTCTTTCCCCTCTCCCCTGTCCTTTCCACCCATATCCTTCCCTCCATCTTTACATTTCACTCCTGATCTGGGCTGCTCCCAAAGAATAAAAAGCACAGTATCCATGTTGAAGGTAGACACAAAACGCTGGAGTAACTCAGCGAAACAGGCATCTATGGAGAGAAAGAATGGGTGACGTTTCAGGTCGAGACCCTTCTTCAGACTAGTCTGAAGAACTAGTCTGAAGAACTAGTCTGAAGAACTAGTCTGAAGAACTGGTCTGAAGAAGGGTCTCGACCTGAAACATCGTCTAGTCTGAGTTACTCCAACATTTTGTGCCTATTTTCAGTTTAAACCAGCATCTGCAGTTCATGTTTAGATTTAGAACTGACTTACACACAGACAGAGGTTTGTGGTGGAAGGGTATTATTCTAATTGGAAGTCTGTGACCAGTGTAGTTCCATGGGGATCTGTGTGGGACATCTGTTGTTTCTGATGTATATGTATATATATATATCAGAATCTTGGTGGTGTGTATATTCTGATATATATATAAAAACAACTCAAATGTAAATGTCGATGGATTGGTTAGCCAATTTGTAGACACCACCAAGATTACTGGAGTTGCAATCTGTGAGGAAGGCTGTCAAAGTCTACAGATACAGCAATCTACAGTCTACAACAAGATCATCTACAGCAATGGGTGGAGAAATGGCAGATGGACTTTAATACCAGCAAAGGTGAGGTGTGGCACTTTGGGAGGTCAAATGCAAGGGGAAAATATACAATTAATGGAAAGATACTTAACTGTATTGATGTACATAGGGATCTTGGGGTACAAGTCCATAACCTGTAACAACACAAGATAGAGTGGTGAATAAGGCTTGCCTTCATTGTTCGGGGCATTGAGTATAAGTGTCAGGAAGTCATGATACAGCTTTATAGGACTTTGGTTGGGACGCATTTGGAGTAATAGTTGCCCCCAATGTAAGAAGGATGTACAGGCTCTGGAAAGGGTGTGGAAGAGGTTTACATTGATTCCCCCATTATTCTTGGACCCCCCTCTGGGTCCCCCCTTTGTTCTCGACATTCCCTCCCTGCTCTCGGTGGCTGAGGACTACGTTTGGAGTCTATGGTGGAGAGCAGGTCTACCGGTGGTCCTCCATTCTCGGCGTGCGGCGGGCCATTCTTGGTCCTCTGACTGCGGTGAGCAGGAGCTCGGTCCATGGCGGGCGTGTCCTCTGTTGTCGTGGTGGTGAGCCGGGCCTCCTTGCTGGGATCCTCCGCTTGCAGGACCCAACCAGAACCATCATCTGTCTATTCCCTCCACAAATGCTGCCTGACCCGCTGAGTTATTCCAGCACTTTGTTATTTTTACCAAATATTCCAGCTCCTGCTGTGTCCTGTATCACTGTGAAAATTTCTAAACTCGTACTTCAGGCCTGGTTTCCAGGGTCTGAGACTGTGGGAGACAACTCCATCAATGGGTGGGTTTGAGGCTGTCTGTCAAAGCCATTCTGTAAGTGCAGTGGTTACTGAACATAAGTTGATAAGTCACATGAACAGAATTAGGCCATTCGGCCCATCAAGCCTACTCCACCATTCAATCATAGTTGATCTATCTTTCCCTCTCAGCCCCATTCTCCTGTCTTCTCCCCATAACCCCTGACACCCATACTCATCAAGAGCCTTTAATCTCCAGGATAGATTGAACACTGGGAGAGGCCCTGGCCTGACCCAGGACACTGGGCTGGGAGCTGGCCGGCTTCCAGAGGGAGACTTTACCTGGGACCACTCTGGAGGAACAGTGGTGTCCAAGCGCACCCAGTAGCAATGTTGGATCAGGTGAAGATCGGCTCCACTGTCCAGCAGAAGTCTGAATCTCTCGCGAGCTGCCGGGCAGGTGGAGAGATATCATTAACTATGCTGGAGTAACTCAGCAGGTCAGGCAGCATCTCGGGAGAGAAGGAATGGGTGACGTTTCGGGTTGAGACCCTTCATCAGACCTTCTGAAGAAGGGTCTCGACCCGAAACGTCACCAATTCCTTCTCTCCCGAGATGCTGCCTGACCAGCTGAGTTACTCCAGCATTTTGTGAATAAATCGATTTGTACCAGCATCTGCAGTTATTTTCTTATATAATAATAATAATAATAATGCATTTTATTTATATAGCGCTGTTCATATACTCAAAGACGCTTTACAGAGATTTAGAGATTAGAGATATAGAATAGTTAATGAATAGTTAAAGATTTTCTCTGTTTGCAAAAATCCCTCTGCTTAAACTAATCCTTTTGCTTGACCTCCTGGTATCATCTGCTCAGCTCTTCCACCGCTGCCTCCGCACCCTTGGACTTCGCACCCTTGGACCTCTCACTCCTGTCTGTGCTCCTGCCTCTGCTGGCTTGGACTGCTCCCCTGTGGGTTACCTGACAGCTAGCGCTTCAGTCATCAACTCGCTAGTTGCTAACGCTAAAACTAACGCTAACAGCTGCCTGGCTACCTCCTCTGCCTGCACGTCCTCAGCTCCCTATTAACCCTTAGGCTGCTCAGCTTCCTCGGTCCTCATAGGCCTTGCTCTGGATCAGCCTGTTGTGCCTGCTGTGACGTTTTGATCTCTCCGGGCTCTATGCTCCTTCGCTCCTGCCTGGCATGGCACTGAAGTACTTCGCTGCGAGGCTGCTCCAGCTCAACAACCACTCCACTCCGCCATGCATCTCTGCCATCATCAACCACGGACTTCTACGATGACCCAGATACATCCACAGAGGCTCCGGTCACAAGTTTGTCTACTCCCAGACCGGTCACTCCATCCCTGCACTCTGGTCAGCTGATCCGACTTCCACTCGTCCATTACGTCATCACAACAACGCACACGAGCGTGCACCCTGTCTACAAGCCCTGGCTAAATCACCCGTGTCCATCCACACCACACAAAGCAACATGAAGCTCACTCTGCTCAACATCCGGTCCCTCAACAATAAAAGCCACATTCTGAATGACTTCATCCTGGAAAATAAACTGGACTTCCTCTGTCTGACAGAAACCTGGCAACAACCTCTGGATTACCTCCCACTCAACCTCACTACACCCAACGGATACTCCTACATCAATAAACCACGCTCGGAAGGCCGAGGTGGTGGGATTGCCGTAATTCACCGACAGGACTTCAAGATCAACCTCATCTCCATCTCATCTGCTCCTTCATTTGAACACCTGGCTTTCAAACTCTCTGGCCACACACAATTAGTCATGGCAGTTGTCTACCGCCCTCCCAAACCACACCCATCATTCCTTTCTGACTTCTCTGACTTTCTGACCCAGTTCTGTTCTCTCTCCCCCTCAATCCTCCTCCTCGGTGATTTCAACATCCATATGGACTCCACTGACTCCACAATAACCGCTGACTTCACTGAAATACTCAACTGCTTTAACCTCACTCAACACGTCAATTTTCCCACCCATAACCGTGGTCACATTCTGGACCTTGTCTGCTCCACTGGACTAAATCTACATCACCTCTCTGGCTCCGACCCCACCCTCTCTGATCACTTAGCCATCACCATGTCTGTCAACATTCCCACCCCAGCTCCAAAGCAAAAACGCAAAATCAACTTCCGTAAGCTGAACTCTGTTTCACCTACCTCATCCTCCCTCATCATTATCTCATCCTCCCTCTCTGAAATAATGTCCACCTCTCCCTTCGTTGATCTCCACAGCCCCTCTGACCTCACTGACTACTACAACCGCACTCTCTCCTCCTGCCTCGACCAGCTTGCACCTATAAAAACCAAAACAGTTTCCTTCACCCACTCTGCTCCCTGGTTTACCCCTGAACTCCGCATGATGAAAACTCATGCCCGCCAACTTGAAAGACTCCGCAACAAAACAGGTCTCACAATTCACTCCCAAGCCTACAAAGACCACCTGCAGCACTACAAAGATGCCCTCTCCCGCGCCCACTCCACCTACTACTCTCAAATAATTCACTCTGGCTCCGGAAACCCAAAAACACTCTTCTCTACAATAAACAAACTCCTCAGCCCCCTGGACACCATCTCCCAATCATTCACAGTTGACAAATGCACCACTTTCCTTTCATTCTTCCAAAGCAAAATAGACAACATCTACAGCACCTTAACCACCAACGCACCTGCTCCCCCTCAAACCACCTGCCCCCCCTTATCCTGTCAGCCCCTGCCTCAGTTCTCCCCAATCTCCACCACCGACCTCTCTGACCTCTTCACAGGAATAAAAACTGCCACCTGCTCTCTGGACCCCATCCCCTCCAGCTTTGTCAAGGCCTGCCTTCCTGCTCTCTCTCCACTTATCACTGCAACAATAAACTCCTCCCTGTCCACTGGCATCGTCCCGCCATCCCTCAAAATCGCTGCTGTCACCCCCATTCTGAAAAAACTTGGTCTAAACCCTGACACCCCAAACAACTTCAGACCAATCTCCAACCTACCCTTTCTGTCCAAAGTTTTGGAACGTGCTGTAGCTTCCCAACTCAAATACCACCTCTCTACCAATAACCTGTATGAAACTTTCCAATCCGGATTCCGCTCAAACCACTGTACTGAAACTGCGCTCCTCAAAATCACAAACGACATTCTCCTCTCCTCCGACGCTGGCAACCTCAACATCCTCATCCTACTTGACCTCAGCGCCGCCTTTGACACCATAAATCACTCCATTCTCCTCACCCGACTTGAAACCTCCCTTAACATCACCGGCACAGCCCTATCCTGGTTCAAATCTTACCTCTCTGACAGACACCAGTTCATCTCCATTAACAACTGTAAATCCCCCACCGCTCCCCTCCCTCAAGGTGTCCCCCAAGGCTCAGTCCTTGGCCCCCTCCTCTTCATCCTCTACCTGTTCCCCCTTGGTCAATTAATCCGCCGTCATGGTCTCAACTTCCACTGCTTCGCCGATGATATCCAGCTCCTCATCTCCACCAAGTCAATTTCCCCCACCACACACTCTACACTGACAAACTGCATCACTGAAATAAAATCTTGGCTTCAATCAAATTTTCTCAAACTCAATTGCAACAAATCTGAAATCATCATCATTGGTCCAAAAACACTCACCAAATCCACCCAAAACTTCATCCTCAACATTGATGGTCTCCCAGTATCCACCTCCCCTCACATCCGGAATCTTGGAATCATCTTTGATCAAACCCTCTCCTTCGACAAACACATCAAACACATCACAAAGACAGCCTTCTTCCACCTCAAAAACATTGCCCGTCTCCGTCCATCCCTCTCCTCCACAGCTGCAGAAACCCTCATCCACGCCTTCATCACCTCCCGTCTGGACTACTGCAACAGCCTCCTCTATGGCGCACCCTCAAAAATAATCAGTAAACTTCAATACATTCAAAACTCCGCTGCCCGTCTACTCACCCACACCCCGATCCGTGACCATATCACCCCCGTCCTTTACAAACTCCACTGGCTCCCCATCCCCCGGAGAATCCAGTACAAAATCCTCCTCATAACCTACAAAGCCCTCCATAACCTGGCCCCATCCTACCTGACCGACCTCCTCCACAGGCACACTCCCACCTGCACCCTCCGCTCTGCTGCTGCCAATCTCCTATCCCCCCACATCTGGACCAAACTCAGATCCTGGGGGGACAGGGCTTTCTCCATCGCTGCTCCCACCCTATGGAACTCACTACCCCAAACCGTCAGAGACTCCTCCACACTCACCACATTCAAAACATCACTGAAGTCTCACCTGTTCAGTACTGCCTTCAACCACTGACCGTCACCTCACCTTCTGTCTCCTTTCTCTGTTCGTTTACTTATTTACTTATTTATCTATTTATTCATTAACTATTCTCTCTTCCAGACCTGGAGAGTGGGAAACTGACGGGATATGTGGGATCGGACAATGATGGGAAAATCATACTTCTTGCTGTCACTTCTTCAAGGTACCGTCAGCAACAGCTTGATTGTGTTTGTCTGGCCGACTGTCTGTACACATTTTCAATGATGGGGAATAACCTCCATCCCTCCTACATCCCTCACTCTCTCTGTACCAATGAGCTTGGCCCATTTATCCCTTCCTATCCACATGCCTGTCCAAAAGTCTTTTAAATGTTGTTATTGTACTTGCCTCAACCACTTCCTCTGGCAGCTTGTCATATATACCCTCCACCTTTGTGTGAAAAGCCTGCCCCTCGGGTCCCCTTTAAATCTTTCCTCACTCACCTTAAACCTGTGGCCTTTAGTTTGAGACTCCCTACAGCGGAAGAGGAATCTAAAACCTGCCTCTGGGATGAACAACCTGTGTCTCTCACTGCTCTCCACCCACCACTGTTCCCACTGGCTGCCAGAGAGATGTCAATGTCTTCCCCTGGGCCAGTGGATGCGAGATGCATCAGCTGCCCCTCAATGAGAGACGCCCTTCATGTTTTCAGAGGTACAGAAGCATGAGAATGTATTCACAAATATTGTCATTCCACAATGCCCAGGATGCGATCCCTACACAATGGAGTCTGGTGGATCCATATGCCCTCCAGTGCCTAATGTTGTCCCTTCCCTCCTCAGCTGCAGTGTCGACAGAGTGGACAGCCAACTATCCATCAGAAGTGACAGCGCAGAGGGGTCTGTGTGCCTGGATTCCATGCCACTATAGTTACCCATCACACCTGAACAATAAACCGACTGGAATCTGGATTAACGATGAGAACTGGAACCGTAGTTCTTTAGCCTTCCACTCCGGGAATCCAGGTATAGTATCATCAAAGTTTGACCATCGGACCTGGCTGTCTGGAACCCTGAGAGATGGCAACTGTTCCCTGGTTATAGACAACATCAAACAGGAAGATGAAGGTCCTTATCATTTCAGAATTGAATTCAACAGCAAAGCTCGTTACAGCTTCTTCCCTGTAACACGGCTCCGTGTTTCTGGTAAGTGTTCTGTGTAATCACTCAACAACTGATATTCAGGAAGTAGGAAGTCACACAAACTGCTTCTGCCCTATGAACACAAACCACAGCTCAGTATCACAGTTTGATGGTCAAACCCTGGCATGGGCCTCCAGTCCAATCTCACTACAGTGCTGATACTGATTCCATTATCATCAGTAAAACATCAGCATTATATCCAGCTATGTTACCAACTGTGAAACATGTTGCTAATCACACATTGCTCAGATAGTGTACACAGCAAAGAGGGACTCAAATTTGTAATCTACTTTGCAATAGCTCAGGATGCTACAATATTCTTTACAAAAAATCAAGTCATCACTGGTGAAAGAGGAAACTTCAGACTGTGATCGAACATTGGATATTGGAGTTTCAATCAGCAAGTGTGAGGTGTTGAACTTTGTGAAGTCGAATGCAAGGGGAATTTAACGGCATTGAAAATGCAAAGGGATCTTGGGGTCCAAGTCTATAACTCTGAAGGTGGCAACACAAGTAGATAGCGTGATAAAGAAGGCTTTTGGTGTGCTTGGTCAGAGCACTGAGTCAGGAAGTCATGATGAAGCTTTACAGGTGTGTTTGGAGAATTTTGTGCAGTTCTGGTTGCTCCAAAGAAGGAAGATGTGGAAAGGAAAGACTGCAGAGGAGGTTTATCAGAATGATACATGGATTAGGAGGAAACAATTACAAAGTGAGGTTGGACAGATTTGAATTGTTTTCTCTGGTACACTGGAGATTGAGAGGAGACCTGATAGAAGTATATGACATTATAATAGACACAGATAGGATAGACAATTAGAATGTTTTTGCTGGGAAGGTAATATAAAATACTAGAGGGCATAGTTTTAAGGTAAGAGGGGCAAAGTTGAAAGCAGATGTGCAGGGCAAGTTTTTCTACACAGAGGATGGTAGGCAACTGAAACATGCTATCAAGGGTGGTGGTGGTGGAGGAAGATACAATTGTGGCAGTTAAAAGACTTTGGATAGGCACATGGCTAATGGAGGGATATGAATTATGTGCAGGCAGATCGAGTTAGTCTTGGCAGCATGTTGGCACAGACCTTGTGCACCAAGTGTCCTGGTGCTGTGCTGCATTGTTCTATGTTCTATGTATTCCCCACTTGCCTGGGTTACTGCAACTCCAGCAGTAATGAGGGGCTTGGAGAAAGTGAGTAGTCACAGCCCTTGCCCCGGGGTAGGTGATGCTAAAACTCAAAGGTGAGAGGGGAGAGATTTAAGAAGGATCTCAGTGGGAACTTTTTCACCCAGATAGTAGTCTATATCTGGAATGAGATGCCAGAGGAACGAAAGGAAGTGAATTTAATTACAACTTTAAAAGACATTTGGACATAAACATGGATAGGAACGATATGGAGGTATAGGGGGCAAATGTTGGCAAATAACATCCCGGAATACCAATATTGTCAGTATGGACAAGATGAGCTGAAGGGCCTGTATCCATACTGTGTAGCTTTATGACTACACACCCTGCTCAATCTGCATCTTGTCCACCACCCCAAACTCTCCCTCCCTCTCTGCCCAAATACATTGAAAAAGCAGCCGTGTATAACAGAATTACAGCAGCCTCTGTTGCATTTCTCTTTGGTTACTGCTACTGATACATATTCTTTATTTTTGCTGCACATGTGTAATGTAAAGTTGGGCATATTCACTGAGGGAATGACTCGAAGCTGCGATCCACTTCTCTTCTTGAAGCCAGCACAGAAATGTACTTCTCTTTAAAGAGATGGTGTCTCCCAAATTAGCTCCATGCAGGGTTCCTGTTCTACACAAGGCTGGTTAAACGATTCTGCAACAATTACTTCTAACTTAAGGTCAACCTGATTGTTGAATTCAGAAAGAGGGAGTGGGGAAACCACGTGCTGGTTTTTATTGGTGGGTTGATGGTGGAGAGTTAGCAGCTTCAAATTCCTGGATGACCTGTCGTGGGTGCAGCACATTGATCCAATTGTGAAGAAGGCAAACCAGCACCTCTACTTCCTGAGTTTAGGGATATTTGGTACTTCTCCGAATACTCCTCCAAACTGAAGAAAGTATCCTGATTGGTTGCATCAAGGAGTATGGCAACTCCAATGTCCTGCCTCCAGATGGCAGCATCTATCATCAAGGATCCCCATCATGTGGGTCATGCTCTCTTCTCGCTTCTACCGACAGGTGGGTAGCTACAGAAGCCTGTCGTCCCACACCACAGCTCTGTTACTACTTTGGACAGATTCTTGAGCCGACCAACACAACTCAAATATTACTTCAGCAGTGGAACACTGCAGATCTGGCATGAATATGTACTGGCATGGACTTGCTTTCTTTTATAATTGTGTTTTTGCACTAATTCTGTTTTTATTGCAGTCTTTCTTTTATAATCTTTTGTGTAATTTATGCAAAATGTGTTTTTGTGTGTTTCATGTGCGTGTGTTGCTGCTGATTTTCACTACTATACCTCACTACTATACCTCACTACTATACCTCACTACTATACCTCACTACTATACCTCACCCTACGTGTGCATTTGACAATAGACTCGAACTTCTTCCACGTCTTCCCATGTCCCTCGTCACCACTTCAGATCCCCCTCTCTCCCCAGTGTTTATCTGGTTCCTCACAAATCCATCTCTGTTATTCACCACAAGCCCTTCTAATGGGAATGAGGTAGCGTTCCCTCGACTGGAGAGAGGAATTTCTCATGAATTCCCCACTGGATTTATCAGGTCCGTCATAAATGGAGAACCTGAGGTCCTCTCCGCCATTGCAGTGCTCCCTCAAGCTGAGCCAGCCAGTCCAAGGTCAAGTTAACAACATCTAAACTGCCAGCTGTGCTGTTCCGTCACAGGGCAACATCTGGTGATATTTCACTAAAATAAGCCGTTTCTTCGTGTATTAGATTTCACAGATAAACCCACGATATTCCCGGTTGAAACGGTGGATGGAAAGCCTGTGAACGTAACCTGCACCTTTACCACCAACACCATGTGTAATAGAGTGGTACCCACCTTCACCTGGGTCACCTCTGCTGATCAACCACCGACAGCCTCACACAGCGGAACTCAGCTGGGTGACACTCGGACGTTTACTTCTGTTCTGTCCCTGACACCATCGCTCAAACATCACGGACAAAACCTCACCTGCAGAGTCAGATACCCAACTGTTTCATCGGAGCAGACCCTCACACTGACTGTGCAATGTAAGTATGAAGATTATTGTACAGAAACAACAATAGTCAGCATTGTACACAGCATGATTCCACAGCAGCACTCGAAAACTGGCAGGAACGTCTGTCAATTCCCAAGGAACTCTGCCGAGTACTGCCCCTCCCACAGTGTGGACCTCCCTCACCACTGCCCCTCCCACAGTGTGGACCTCCCTCAGCACCCTTATTTCCACTCTCCCTCCCTCCCTCACCACCCTCCCACTCTCCCCCACCCCCTACCTCCACTATCCCTCCCCCTCCCTCCCCCTCCCTCCCCTCTATCTTCCCCACTTCCCTCCCCCCTCCACCTGCTCTTACCCTCCACTCTCCTTCCCCCCTCCTCCACCCCCTCCCCCTTCCCCCCACTCCATTTCCAACCCCCCTTATCCCTTCCCCCCCCCTCCTCCCTCCCCCCTCCCTCCCTCCTTGGGAGCTAGGCCTAAAATTGTCATGTGTTCCGTATTGGCTGTAGTTCAGGAACAAATAAACAAACAAACAAGAGTTTTAGTATATAGACTAGACCAAGTGGGCCCAAGAGGGGGAAGAGGCAAGGGGAAAGTGAGCCCTGGTACAAAAGCCTCTCCTGTATTGGTGTAGCACCCCGAAGCCCCCACTCAATCCCCCTTATCCCCCCCTCCTCCCCCCACTGACCCACTCCATCTCAATTCCCCTCGTCAGCCAACCTTCCTGACGTTTGCCTGCTTTGCCCTTCACTCTAACGGGGACGTCCACATCCTGAGCTTTCGTCAGTACACTTTTAAAAACATCCCACCTGGCCAATGTTCCTTTCCCCTCAAATAACCTGCTCCAGTCAACTTGAGCGAGACCTTCTCTTATACCCTCAACGTTGGCCTTACCCCAGTTGACCATTTTAACACGTGGACCCTCTCCGTCCCTATCCATAACAATCCTAAACCTAATCAAACTGTGGTCACTGGTCCCAAAAGGCTCCTCCACATTAACTTGCCCTTCCCAATTTCCTAATTACTAGATCCAGAGTTGCCACCCTCACTTTGGGGGTTACTCCAGACCCCTCAATAATCAACGGGAATTAGAAGAACAAATGTGCCGGGGGATTGCAAACAGCTGCAGGTCAAATAAGGTTGTTGTACTAGGGGATTTTAACTTTCCCAATATAGACTGGGAAACTCATAGCGTGAAGGGTTTAGATGGGGTGCAATTCCTCACAAATTTTCTAAAGCAGTATGTGGAGGCCCCCAACAATGTGATCATCCTTTTTATGTTCCTTAGCTCCACCCATTGAGCCTCACTAGACGAACCATCCATAATGTCACCTCTGAACACAGCCGTGACATCCTCCTTAACCAACAATGCCACATCCCCCCCCCTCCTCTTTGTCCCTCACCCGTCTCTCTTGAAGCTTCTGTACCCCAGAACATTGAGCTGCCAGTCCTGCTCCTCCCTTAACCAGGTTCCAGTCATGGCTACAACGTCCCAGTTGCTTGTACCTATCCATGCCCTCTCAACTGCCTTACCCGTCAGGCCCCTTGCATTAAAATACGTGCAGTTTAAACCAACCCTCCTTCCTCGTTCTCCACCTATCACCTGCCTATTCTGTCCACTAACCTTCCACACCACCCTCTGTGTCTCTGTCCTGCACAAGGTCCCAGCCCCCTGCCAATCTAGTTTAAACCCTCCCGTGTAGCATTAGCAAACCTGCCCGCTAGGATGTTGGTCCCCCTTAAGTTTAGGTGCAACCTGTCCCTTTTATACAGGTCACCCCTGCCCTGGAAGAGATCCCAATTATCTAGAAATCTGAATCCCTGCCTCCTGCACCTCCTCCTCAGCCACACATTCATTCCCCCTATCTTCCTATTCTTACCCTCACTAGCACGAGGTACTCGAAGCAATCCTGAGATCACTACTCTGCAGGTCCTGCTTTTCAGTCTTCTGCCCCATTCCATAAACTCGTGTTGCAGAACCTCCTTCCTCTCCCTACCTATATCATTTGTGCCAACATGCACAAAAACCTCCGGCTGCTCCCCATCACTCTTGAGGATGCCATGCAGCCGCTCCGAGACATCCTGGATCCTGGCACCAGGGAGGCAACGCACCATCCTGGAGTCTCGCCTGCTGCCGCAGAATCTCCTGTCCGCACCTCTGACAATGGAGTCTTCCACCACTATGGCTCTGCCTGATGTCACTCTTCCCCATTGAGCCTCGGCACCAGGGTTGGAATCACAGCCCTGGCTACCACTCAATCCTGTTGTGTCGTCCGCTCCCAAGAGGACGTGTTTACAGTCGGCACAGCCACTGAAGTCTCCTGTACTCCACATTTACTCCTCTTTCTCACAGTCACCCACCTTCACTCTTCCTGTATCCTTGGTGTGACAACCTCACTGAAGGTCTTGTCCAGGAAGCTCTCGTTTTCCTAGATGGTCCTGAGGTCATCCAGCTGCTGCTCCAGTTCCCCAACACGTTCATTCAGGAGATGCCCCTGGACACAATGTCTGCAGGTGTAGTTTCCAGAAGCACCAGCAGTGTCCCTGACTTCCCACATCCTGCAGGAAACGCACTGCACCAATTTGCCATTTCTTTGGTGGACAAAAAAAGCACAAATTTCTAATCAAGTGTAACCTCCTTGCCTCCGCCTCCTCACCGAAGACTCTCGAGTCAAAGACTCACACTTTACTCACCAAGGCCGCTCCCAACAAGGCCGCCCCCAACAAGGGTGGTCCCAACAAGGCCGCCCCCAACAAGGCCGCCCCCAACAAGGCCGCCCCCAACAAGGCCGCCCCCAACAAGGCCGCCCCCAACAAGGCCGCCCCCAACAAGGCCGCCCCCAACAAGGCCGCCCCAACCAAGGCCGCCCCAAACAAGGCCGCCCCCAACACGGGCGCTCCCAACACGGGCGCTCCCAACACGGGCGCTCCCAAAAAGGGTGGTCCCAACAAGGGCGGTCCCAACAAGGATGGTCCCAACAAGGCCGCCCCCAACAAGGGTGGTCCCAACAAGGCCGCTCCCAACAAGGCAGCTCCCAACAAGGCCGCTCCCAACAAGGCCGCCCCCAACAAGGGTGGTCCCAACAAGGCCGCCCCCAACAAGGCCGCCCCCAACAAGGCCGCTCCCAACAAGGTCGCCCCAAACAAGGCCGCCCCCAACACGGGCGCTCCCAACACGGGCGCTCCCAACACGGGCGCTCCCAACACGGGCGCTCCCAACACGGGCGCTCCCAACAAGGGCGGTCCCAACAAGGATGGTCCCAACAAGGCCGCCCCCAACACGGGCGCTCCCAACAAGGGTGGTCCCAACAAGGCCGCCCCCAACATGGGCGCTCCCAACAAGGCCGCCCCCAAAAAGGGTGGTCCCAACAAGGCCCCCCCCAACAAGGCAGCCCCCAACAAGGCCGCTCCCAACAAGGCCGCTCCCAACAAGGCCGCTCCCAACAAGAACGCTCCCAACAAGGCCGCCCCCCACAAGGGTGGTCCCAACAAGGCCGCTCCCCACAAGGGTGGTCCCAACAAGGGTGGTCCCAACAAGGGTGGTCCCAACAAGGCCGCCCCCAACAAGGCCGCCCACAACAGGGCCGCTCCCAACAAGGGTGGTCCCAACAAGGCCGCCCCCAACAAGGCCGCCCCCAACAAGGTCGCCCCCACCAAGGCCGCTCCCAACAAGGCCGCCCCCAACAAGGCCGCCCCCACCAAGGCCGCTCCCAACAAGGCCGCCCCCAACAAGGGTGGTCCCAACAAGGCCGCCCCCAACAAGGGTGGTCCCAACAAGGCCGCTCCACACAAGGCTGATCCCAACAAGGCCACCCCCAACAATGGTGGTCCCAACAAGGCCGCCCCCATCAAGGGTGGTCCCAACAAGGCCGCCCCCAACAAGGGAGGTCCCAACAAGGCCGCCCCCAACAAGGGTGGTCCCAACAAGGCCGCCCCCATCAAGGGTGGTCCCAAAAAGGCAGCTCCCAACAAGGCCGCTCCCCACAAGGGTGGTCCCAACAAGGCCGCTCCCAACAAGGCCGCTCCCATCAAAGGTGGTCCCAACAAGGGTGGTCCCAACAAGGCCGCCCCGAACAAGGCCGCCCCCAACAAGGGTAGTCCCTACAAGGCCGCTCCCAACAAGGCCGCCCCCAACAAGGGTGGTCCCAACAAGGCCGCCCCCAACAAGGGTGGTCCCAACAAGACCGCTCCACACAAGGGTGGTCCCAACAAGGGTGGTCCCAACAAGGGTGGTCCCAACAAGGGTGGTCCCAACAACAGTGGTCCCAACAAGGGTGGTCCCAACAAGGGTGGTCCCAACAAGGGTGGTCCCAACAAGGGTGGTCCCAACAAGGGTGGTCCCAACAAGGGTGGTCCCAACAAGGCCGCCCCCAACAAGGGTGGTCCCAACAAGGGTGGTCCCAACAAGGCCGCCCCCAACAAGGGTGGTCCCAACAAGGGTGGTCCCAACAAGGCCGCCCCCAACAAGGGTGGTCCCAACAAGGCAGCCCCCAACAAGGGTTGTCCCAACAAGGCCGCCCTCAACAAGGGAGGTCCCAACAAGGCCACCCCCAACAAGGCCGCTCCCAACAAGGCCGCTCCCAACAAGGCCGCTCCCAACAAGGCCGCTCCCAACAAAGCTGCTCCCAACAAAGCTGCTCCCAACAAGGCCACTCCCAACTGCCAACAAGGGTTGTCCCAACAAGGGTGGTCCCAACAAGGCCGCTCCCAACAAGGCCGCCCCCAACAAGGGTGGTCCCAACAAGGCCGCCCCCATCAAGGGTGGTCCCAACAAGGCCGCCCCAACAAGGGTGGTCCCAACAAGGCCGCCCCCAACAAGGGTGGTCCCAACAAGGCCGCCCCAACAAGGGTGGTCCCAACAAGGGTGGTCCCAACAAGGCCGCTCCCCACAAGGGTGGTCCCAACAAGGCCGCTCCCCACAAGGGTGGTCCCAACAAGGCCGCTCCCAATAAGGCCGCTCCCAACAAAGGTGGTCCCAACAAGGGTGGTCCCAACAAGGCCGCCCCCAACAAGGGTGGTCCCAACAAGGCCGCCTCGAACAAGGCCGCCCCCAACAAGGGTAGTCCCTACAAGGCCGCTCCCAACAAGGCCGCCCCCAACAAGGGTGGTCCCAACAAGGCCGCCCCCAACAAGGGCGGTCCCAACAAGACCGCTCCACACAAGCGTGGTCCCAACAAGGGTGGTCCCAACAAGGGTGGTCCCAACAAGGGTGGTCCCAACAAGGGTGGTCCCAACAACAGTGGTCCCAACAAGGGTGGTCCCAACAAGGGTGGTCCCAACAAGGCCGCCCCCAACAAGGGTGGTCCCAACAAGGGTGGTCCCAACAAGGCCGCCCCCAACAAGGGTTGTCCCAACAAGGTCGCCCCCAACAAGGGTGGTCCCAACAAGGCCACCCCCAACAAGGCCGCTCCCAACAAGGCTGCTCCCAACAAGGCTGCTCCCAACAAGGCCGCTCCCAACTGCCAACAAGGGTTGTCCCAACAAGGATGGTCCCAACAAGGCAGCTCCCAACAAGGCCGCTCCCAACAAGGCCGCCCCCAACAAGGCCGCCCCCAACAAGGCCGCCCCCAACAAGGCCGCCCCCAACAAGGGTGGTCCCAACAAGGCCGCCCTCAACAAGGGTGGTCCCAACAAGGGTGGTCCCAACAAGGCCGCCCCCAACAAGGGTGGTCCCAACAAGACCGCCCCCAACAAGGGTGGTCCCAACAAGGCCGCCCCCAACAAGGGTGGTCCCAACAAGGCCGCCCCCAACAAGGGTGGTCCCAACAAGGGTGGTCCCAACAAGGGTGGTCCCAACAAGGGTGGTCCCAACAAGGGTGGTCCCAACAAGGGTGGTCCCAACAAGGCCGCTCCCCACAAGGTTGGTCCTAACAAGGGTGGTCCCAACAAAGCCGCCCCCAACAAGGGAGGTCCCAACAAGGCCGCCCCCAACAAGGCCGCCCCCAACAAGGGTAGTCCCTACAAGGCCGCTCCCAAAAACGCCGCCCCCAACAAGGGTGGTCCCAACAAGGCCGCCCCCAACAAGGGAGGTCCCAACAAGGCCGCCCCCAACAAGGCCGCCCCCAACAAGGGTGGACCCAACAAGGCCGCCCCCAATAAGGGTGGTCCCAACAAGGGTGGTCCCAACAAGGGTGGTCCCAACAAGGCCGCCCCCAACAAGGGTGGTCCCAACAAGGCCGCCCCCAACAAGGGTGGTCCCAACAAGGCCGCCCCCAACAAGGGTGGTCCCAACAAGGCCGCCTCCAACAAGGGTGGTCCCAACAAGGCCGCCCCCAACAAGGGTGGTCCCAACAAGGCCGCCCCCAACAAGGGTGGTCCCAACAAGGGTGGTCCCAACAAGGCCGCCCCCAACAAGGGTGGTCCCAACAAGGGTGGTCCCAACAAGGCCGCCCCCAACAAGGGTGGTCCCAACAAGGCAGCCCCCAACAAGGGTTGTCCCAACAAGGCCGCCCCCAACAAGGGAGGTCCCAACAAGGCCACCCCCAACAAGGCCGCTCCCAACAAGGCCGCTCCCAACAAGGCCGCTCCCAACAAGGCCGCTCCCAACAAAGCTGCTCCCAACAAAGCTGCTCCCAACAAGGCCACTCCCAACTGCCAACAAGGGTTGTCCCAACAAGGGTGGTCCAAACAAGGCCGCTCCCAACAAGGCCGCCCCCAACAAGGGTGGTCCCAACAAGGCCGCCCCCATCAAGGGTGGTCCCAACAAGGCCGCCCCAACAAGGGTGGTCCCAACAAGGCCGCCCCCAACAAGGGTGGTCCCAACAAGGCCGCCCCCAACAAGGGTGGTCCCAACAAGGGTGGTCCCAACAAGGCCGCTCCCCACAAGGGTGGTCCCAACAAGGCCGCTCCCCACAAGGGTGGTCCCAACAAGGCCGCTCCCAACAAGGCCGCTCCCAACAAAGGTGGTCCCAACAAGGGTGGTCCCAACAAGGCCGCCCCCAACAAGGGTGGTCCCAACAAGGCCGCCTCGAACAAGGCCGCCCCCAACAAGGGTAGTCCCTACAAGGCCGCTCCCAACAAGGCCGCCCCCAACAAGGGTGGTCCCAACAAGGCCGCCCCCAACAAGGGTGGTCCCAACAAGACCGCTCCACACAAGCGTGGTCCCAACAAGGGTGGTCCCAACAAGGGTGGTCCCAACAAGGGTGGTCCCAACAAGGGTGGTCCCAACAAGGGTGGTCCCAACAACAGTGGTCCCAACAAGGGTGGTCCCAACAAGGGTGGTCCCAACAAGGCCGCCCCCAACAAGGGTGGTCCCAACAAGGGTGGTCCCAACAAGGCCGCCCCCAACAAGGGTGGTCCCAACAAGGCCGCCCCCAACAAGGGTTGTCCCAACAAGGTCGCCCCCAACAAGGGTGGTCCCAACAAGGCCACCCCCAACAAGGCCGCTCCCAACAACGCTGCTCCCAACAAGGCTGCTCCCAACAAGGCCGCTCCCAACTGCCAACAAGGGTTGTCCCAACAAGGATGGTCCCAACAAGGCCGCTCCCAACAAGGCCGCTCCCAACAAGGCCGCCCCCAACAAGGCCGCCCCCAACAAGGCCGCCCCCAACAAGGCCGCCCCCAACAAGGGTGGTCCCAACAAGGCCGCCCCCAACAAGGGTGGTCCCAACAAGGCCGCTCCACACAAGGGTGGTCCCAACAAGGCCGCCCCCAACAAGGGTGGTCCCAACAAGGCCGCCCTCAACAAGGGTGGTCCCAACAAGGGTGGTCCCAACAAGGCCGCCCCCAACAAGGGTGGTCCCAACAAGACCGCCCCCAACAAGGGTGGTCCCAACAAGGCCGCACCCAACAAGGGTGGTCCCAACAAGGCCGCCCCCAACAAGGGTGGTCCCAACAAGGGTGGTCCCAACAAGGGTGGTCCCAACAAGGGTGGTCCCAACAAGGGTGGTCCCAACAAGGCCGCTCCCCACAAGGTTGGTGCTAAAAAGGGTGGTCCCAACAAAGCCGCCCCCAACAAGGGAGGTCCCAACAAGGCCGCCCCCAACAAGGCCGCCCCCAACAAGGGTAGTCCCTACAAGGCCGCTCCCAAAAACGCCGCCCCCAACAAGGGTGGTCCCAACAAGGCTGCCCCGAACAAGGGTGGTCCTAACAAGGCCGCTCCGCACAAGGGTGGTCCCAATAAGGGTGGTCCCAACAAGGGTGGTCCCAACAAGGGTGGTCCCAACAAGGCCGCCCCCAACAAGGGTGGTCCCAACAAGGCCGCCCCCAACAAGGGTGGTCCCAACAAGGCCGCCCCCAACAAGGGTGGTCCCAACAAGGCCGCCTCCAACAAGGGTGGTCCCAACAAGGCCGCCCCCAACAAGGGTGGTCCCAACAAGGCCGCCCCCAACAAGGGTGGTCCCAACAAGGGTGGTCCCAACAAGGGTGGTCCCAACAAGGGTGGTCCCAACAAGGCCGCTCCCAACAAGGCCGCTCCCAACAAGGTTGGTCCCAACAAGGCCACCCACAACAAGGCCTCTCCCAACAAGGCCGCTCCCAACAAGGGTGGTCCCAACAAGGCCGCTCCCAACTCCCAACAAGGGTGGTCCCAACAAGGGTGGTCCCAACAAGGCCGCTCCCAACAAGGCCGCCCCCAACAAGGCCGCCACCAACAAGGCCGCCCCCAACAAGGGTGGTCCCAACAAGGCCGCCCCCATCAAGGGTATTCCCAACAAGGCCGCCCCCAACAAGGGTGGTCCCAACAAGGCCGCCCCCAACAAGGGTGGTCCCAACAAGGCCGCCCCCAACAAGGGTGGTACCAACAAGGCCGCTCCCAACAAGGCCGCCCCCAACAAGGGTGGTTCCAACAAGGCCGCTCCCCACAAGGGTGGTCCCAACAAGGCCGCTCCCAACAAGGGTGGTCCCAACAAGGCCACCCCCAACAAGGCCGCCCCCAACAAGGGTAGTCCCTACAAGGCCGCTCCCAACAAGGCCGCCCCCAACAAGGGTGGTCCCAACAAGGCTGCCCTCAACAAGGGTGGTCCCAACAAGGCCGCCCCCAACAAGGGTGGTCCCAACAAGGCCGCCCCCAACAAGGGTTGTCCCAACAACGCCGCCCCCAACAAGGGTTGTCCCAACAAGGCCG
Organism: Rhinoraja longicauda; assembly: GCF_053455715.1. NCBI lineage: Eukaryota > Metazoa > Chordata > Chondrichthyes > Rajiformes > Arhynchobatidae > Rhinoraja > Rhinoraja longicauda. The sequence continues at coordinate 147,282 of NW_027601347.1, read as the reverse complement.
CCCCCATCAAGGGTGGTCCCAACAAGGCCGATCCCAACAAGGCCGCCCCCAACAAGGGTGGTCCCAACAAGGCCGCTCCCCACAAGGGTGGTCCCAACAAGGTCGCTCCCAACAAGGCCGCTCCCAACAACGGTGGTCCCAACAAGGGTGGTCCCAACAAGGCCGCTCCCCACAAGGGTGGTCCCAAAAAGGGTGGTCCCAACAAGGCCGCCCCCAACAAGGGTGGTCACAACAAGGCCGCCCCCAACAAGGCCGCTCCCAACAAGGCCGCCCCCAAAAAGGGTGGTCCCAACAAGGCCGCCCCGAACAAGGGTGGTCCCAACAAGGACGCTCCACACAAGGGTGGTCCCAACAGGACCGCTCCCAACAAGGCCGCCCCCAACAAGGATGGTCCCAACAAGGCCGCTCCCCACAAGGGTGGTCCCAACAAGGCCGCTCCCAACAAGGCCGCTCCCAACAAGGGTGGTCCCAACAAGGTCGCCCCCAACAAGGGTGGTCCCAACAAGGCCGCCCCCAACAAGGCCGCTCCCAACAAGGCCGCCCCCAACAAGGGTGGTCCCAACAAGGCCGCCCCGAACAAGGGTGGTCCCAACAAGGACGCTCCACACAAGGGTGGTCCCAACAAGACCGCTCCCAACTCCCAACAAGGGTGGTCACAACAAGGGTGGTCCCAACAAGGCCGCCCCCATCAAGGGTGGTCCCAACAAGGCCGCTCCCAACAAGGCCGCCCCCAACAAGGATGGTCCCAACAAGGCCGCTCCCCACAAGGGTAGTCCCAACAAGGCCGCTCCCAACAAGGCCGCTCCCAACAAGGATGGTCCCAACAAGGCCGCTCCCCACAAGGGTAGTCCCAACAAGGCCGCTCCCAACAAGGCCGCTCCCAACAAGGGTGGTCCCAACAAGGCCGCTCCCCACAAGGTTGGTCCCAACAAGGGTGGTCCCAACAAGGGTGGTCCCAACAAGGCCGCCCCCAACAAGGGTGGTCCCAACAAGGCCGCCCCCAACAAGGCCGCCCCCAACAAGGGTAGTCCCTACAAGGCCGCTCCCAACAAGGCCGCCCCCAACAAGGGTGGTCCCAACAAGGCCGCCCCCAACAAGGGTGGTCCCAACAAGGCCGCTCCGCACAAGGGTGGTCCCAACAAGGCCGCTCCACACAAGAGTGGTCCCAACAAGGGTGGTCCCAACAAGGCCGCCCTCAACAAAGGTAGTCCCAACAAGGGTGGTCCCAACAAGGCCGCCCCCGACAAGGGTGGTCCCAACAAGGCCGCCCCCAACAAGGGTTGTCCCAACAAGGCCGTTCCCAACAAGGGTGGTCCCAACAAGGCCGCTCCCAACTCCCAAAAAGGGTGGTCCCAACAAGGGTGGTCCCAACAATGCCGCTCCCAACAAGGCCGCTCCCAACAAGGCCGCTCCCAACAAGGCCGCCCCCAACAAGGGTGGTCCCAACAAGGCCGCCCCCAACAAGGGTGGTCCCAACAAGGCCGCCCCCAACAAGGGTGGTCCCAACAAGGTCCCAACAAGGCCGCTCCCAACAAGGGTGGTCCCAACAAGGGTGGTCCCAACAAGGCCGCTCCCCACAAGGTTGGTCCCAACAAGGGTGGTCCCAACAAGGGTGGTCCCAACAAGGCCGCCCGCAACAAGGGTGGTCCCAACAAGGGTGGTCCCAACAAGGCCGCCCCCAACAAGGGTGGTCCCAACAAGGCCGCCCCCAACAAGGGTTGTCCCAACAACGCCGCCCCCAACAAGGGTTGTCCCAACAAGGCCGCCCCCATCAAGGGTGGTCCCAACAAGGCCGATCCCAACAAGGCCGCCCCCAACAAGGGTGGTCCCAACAAGGCCGCTCCCCACAAGGGTGGTCCCAACAAGGTCGCTCCCAACAAGGCCGCTCCCAACAACGGTGGTCCCAACAAGGGTGGTCCCAACAAGGCCGCTCCCCACAAGGGTGGTCCCAACAAGGGTGGTCCCAACAAGGCCGCCCCCAACAAGGGTGGTCACAACAAGGCCGCCCCCAACAAGGCCGCTCCCAACAAGGCCGCCCCCAAAAAGGGTGGTCCCAACAAGGCCGCCCCGAACAAGGGTGGTCCCAACAAGGACGCTCCACACAAGGGTGGTCCCAACAAGACCGCTCCCAACAAGGCCGCCCCCAACAAGGATGGTCCCAACAAGGCCGCTCCCCACAAGGGTGGTCCCAACAAGGCCGCTCCCAACAAGGCCGCTCCCAACAAGGGTGGTCCCAACAAGGTCGCCCCCAACAAGGGTGGTCCCAACAAGGCCGCCCCCAACAAGGCCGCTCCCAACAAGGCCGCCCCCAACAAGGGTGGTCCCAACAAGGCCGCCCCGAACAAGGGTGGTCCCAACAAGGACGCTCCACACAAGGGTGGTCCCAACAAGACCGCTCCCAACTCCCAACAAGGGTGGTCACAACAAGGGTGGTCCCAACAAGGCCGCCCCCATCAAGGGTGGTCCCAACAAGGCCGCTCCCAACAAGGCCGCCCCCAACAAGGATGGTCCCAACAAGGCCGCTCCCCACAAGGGTAGTCCCAACAAGGCCGCTCCCAACAAGGCCGCTCCCAACAAGGATGGTCCCAACAAGGCCGCTCCCCACAAGGGTAGTCCCAACAAGGCCGCTCCCAACAAGGCCGCTCCCAACAAGGGTGGTCCCAACAAGGCCGCTCCCCACAAGGTTGGTCCCAACAAGGGTGGTCCCAACAAGGGTGGTCCCAACAAGGCCGCCCCCAACAAGGGTGGTCCCAACAAGGCCGCCCCCAACAAGGCCGCCCCCAACAAGGGTAGTCCCTACAAGGCCGCTCCCAACAAGGCCGCCCCCAACAAGGGTGGTCCCAACAAGGCCGCCCCCAACAAGGGTGGTCCCAACAAGGCCGCTCCGCACAAGGGTGGTCCCAACAAGGCCGCTCCACACAAGAGTGGTCCCAACAAGGGTGGTCCCAACAAGGCCGCCCTCAACAAAGGTAGTCCCAACAAGGGTGGTCCCAACAAGGCCGCCCCCGACAAGGGTGGTCCCAACAAGGCCGCCCCCAACAAGGGTTGTCCCAACAAGGCCGTTCCCAACAAGGGTGGTCCCAACAAGGCCGCTCCCAACTCCCAAAAAGGGTGGTCCCAACAAGGGTGGTCCCAACAATGCCGCTCCCAACAAGGCCGCTCCCAACAAGGCCGCTCCCAACAAGGCCGCCCCCAACAAGGGTGGTCCCAACAAGGCCGCCCCCAACAAGGGTGGTCCCAACAAGGCCGCCCCCAACAAGGGTGGTCCCAACAAGGTCCCAACAAGGCCGCTCCCAACAAGGGTGGTCCCAACAAGGGTGGTCCCAACAAGGCCGCTCCCCACAAGGTTGGTCCCAACAAGGGTGGTCCCAACAAGGGTGGTCCCAACAAGGCCGCCCGCAACAAGGGTGGTCCCAACAAGGGTGGTCCCAACAAGGCCGCCCTCAACAAAGGTAGTCCCAACAAGGGTGGTCCCAACAAGGCCGCCCCCGACAAGGGTGGTCCCAACAAGGCCGCCCCCAACAAGGGTTGTCCCAACAAGGCCGTCCCCAACAAGGGTGGTCCCAACAAGGCCACCCCCAAAAAGGCCGCTCCCAACAAGGCTGCTCCCAACAAGGGTGGTCCCAACAAGGCCGCTCCCAACTCCCAACAAGGGTGGTCCCAACAAGGGTGGTCCCAACAATGCCGCTCCCAACAAGGCCGCTCCCAACAAGGGCGCTCCCAACAAGGCCGCCCCCAACAAGGGTGGTCCCAACAAGGCCGCCCCCAACAAGGGTGGTCCCAACAAGGCCGCCCCCAACAAGGGTGGTCCCAACAAGGCCGCCCCCAACAAGGGTGGTCCCAACAAGGTCCCAACAAGGCCGCTCCCAACAAGGGTGGTCCCAACAAGGGTGGTCCCAACAAGGCCGCTCCCCACAAGGTTGGTCCCAACAAGGGTGGTCCCAACAAGGGTGGTCCCAACATGGCCGCCCCCAACAAGGGTGGTCCCAACAAGGCTGCCCCCAACAAGGCCGCCCCCAACAAGGGTAGTCCCTACAAGGCCGCTCCCAACAAGGTCGCCCCCAACAAGGGTGGTTCCAACAAGGCCGCCCCCAACAAGGGTGGTCCCAACAAGGCCGCTCCACACAAGGGTGGTCCCAACAAGGGTGGTCCCAACAAGGGTGGTCCCAACAAGGCCGCTCCCCACAAGGGTGGGCCCAACAAGGGTGGTCCCAACAAGGCTGCCCCCAACAAGGGTGGTCCCAACAAGGCTGCCCTCAACAAGGGTGGTCCCAACAAGGCCGCCCCCAACAAGGGTGGTCCCAACAAGGCCGCCCCCAACAAGGGTTGTCCCAACAACGCCGCCCCCAACAAGGGTTGTCCCAACAAGGCCGCCCCCATCAAGGGTGGTCCCAACAAGGCCGCTCCCAACAAGGCCGCCCCCAACAAGGGTGGTCCCAACAAGGCCGCTCCCCACAAGGGTGGTCCCAACAAGGTCGCTCCCAACAAGGCCGCTCCCAACAACGGTGGTCCCAACAAGGGTGGTCCCAACAAGGCCGCTCCCCACAAGGGTGGTCCCAACAAGGGTGGTCCCAACAAGGCCGCCCCAACAAGGGTGGTCCCAACAAGGGTGGTCCCAACAAAATCGCCCCCAACAAGGGTGGTCCCAACAAGTCCGCCCCCAACAAGGGTGGTCCCAACAAGGCTGCCCCCAACAAGGTTGGTCCCAACAAGGCCGCTCCCAACAAAGCCGCTCCCAACAAGGCCGCTCCCAACAAGGGTGATCCCAACAAGGCCACACCCAACAAGGCCGCTCCCAACAAGGCCGCTCCCAACAAGGCCGCTCCTAACAATGGTGGTCCCAACAAGACCGCTCCCAACTCCCAACAAGGGTGGTCCCAACAAGGGTGGTCCCAACAAGGCCGCCCCCATCAAGGGTGGTCCCAACAAGGCCGCTCCCTACATGGCCGCCCCCAACAAGGATGGTCCCAACAAGGCCGCTCCCCACAAAGGTGGTCCCAACAAGGCCGCTCCCAACAAGGCAGCTCCCAACAAGGGTGGTCACAACAAGGCCGCTCCCCACAAGGTTGGTCCCAACAAGGGTGGTCCCAACAAGGGTGGTCCCAATCAGGCCGCCCCCAACAAGGGTGGTCCCAACAAGGCCGCCCCCAACAAGGGTAGTCCCTACAAGGCCGCTCCCAACAAGGCCGCCACCAACAAGGGTGGTCCCAACAAGGCCGCCCCCAACAAGGGTGGTCCCAACAAGGCCGCCCCCAACAAGGGTAGTCCCAACAAGGCCACTCCACACAAGGGTGGTCCCAACAAGGCCGCTCCACACAAGGGTGGTCCCAACAAGGGTGGTCCCAACAAGGCCGACCCCAACAAGGGTGGTCCCAACAAGGGTGGTCCCAACAAGGCCTCCCTCAACAAGGGTGGTCTCAACAAGTGTGGTCCCAACAAGGCCGCCCCTGACAAGGGTGGTCCCAACAAGGCCGCCACCAACAAGGGTTGTCCCAACAAGGCCGCCCCCAACAAGGGTGGTCCCAACAAGGCCACCCCCAAAAAGGCCGCTCCCAACAAGGCTGCTCCCAAAAAGGGTGATCCCAACAAGGCCGCTCCCAACTCCCAACAAGGGTGGTCCCAACAAGGGTGGTCCCAACAATGCCGCTCCCAACAAGGCCGCTCCCAACAAGGCCGCTCTCAACAGGGCCGCCCCCAACAAGGGTGGTCCCAACAAGGCCGCCCCCAACAAGGGTGGTACCAACAAGGCCGCCCCCAACAAGGGTGGTCCCAACAAGGCCGCTCCCAACAAGGCCGCTCCCAACAAGGGTGGTCCCAACAAGGGTGGTCCCAACAAGGCCGCTCCCCACAAGGTTGGTCCCAACAAGGGTGGTCCCAACAAGGCCGCCCCCAACAAGGGTGGTCCCAACAAGCCCGCCCCCAACAAGGCCGCCCCCAACAGGGGTAGTCCCTACAAGGCCGCTCCCAACAAGGTCGCCCCCAACAAGGGTGGTCCCAATAAGGCCGCCCCCAACAAGGGTGGTCCCAACAAGGCCGCTCCACACAAGGGTGGTCCCAACAAGGCCGCTCCACACAAGGGTGGTCCCTACAAGGGTGGTCCCAACAAGGCCGCCCCCAACAAGGGTGGTCCCACCAAGGGTGGTCCCAACAAGGCCGCCCCCGACAAGGGTGGTCCCAACAAGGCCGCCCCCAACAAGGGTTGTCCCAACAAGGCCGCCCCCAACAAGGCCGGTCCCAACAAGGCCGCTCCCAACAAGGGTGGTCCCTACAAGGCCGCTCCCAACAAGGCCACCCCCAACAAGGGTGGTCCCAACAAGGCCGCCCCCAACAAGGGTGGTCCCAACAAGGCCGCTCCCCACAAGGGTGGTCCCAACAAGGGTGGTCCCAACAAGGCCGCCCCCAACAAGGGTGGTCCCAACAAGGCCGCCCCCAACAAGAGTAGTCCCTACAAGGCCGCTCCCAACAAGGCCGCCCCCAACAAGGGTGGTCCCAACAAGGCCGCCCCCAACAAGGGTGGTCCCAACAAGGCCGCTCCACACAAGGGTGGTCCCAACAAGGGTGGTCCCAACAAGGCCGCCCCCAACAAGGGTGGTCCCAAAAAGGGTGGTCCCAACATGGCCGCCCTCAACAAGGGTGGTCCCAACAAGGGTGGTCCCAACAAGGCCGCCCCAACAAGGGTGGTCCCAACAAGGCCGCCCCAACAAGGGTGGTCCCAACAAGGCCGCTCCCAACAAGGCCGCCCCCAACAAGGGTGGTCCCAACAAGGCCGCCCCCAACAAGGGTGGTCCCAACAAGGCCGCTCCCAACAAGGCCGCCCCCAACAAGGGTGGTCCCAACAAGGCCGCTCGCAACAAGGCCGCTCCCAACTCCCAACAAGTGTGGTCCCAACAAGGGTGGTGCCAACAAGGCCGCCCCCAACAAGGCCGCTCGCAACAAGGGTGGTCCCAACAAGGCCGCTCTGCTACAGCTGCACTTCTTTATCTGTTACCTAGTCAACTACTTTAGGGCTAATTTGTAAATTACTTGAGCCTGAGCCTTGGGCGTTCTTTTTAAATCTTCTTTCCCTCTGACTCACTTACCAGCCAGTACTTGCTCTTGCTGCTTCTGGCTGCTGCTTCTCTGACCTTCACGGGAAACCTCTCCAACCTTCACGGAAAGGTCAAAGTCATCCTGTTGAGTCTCTTTGTACTCGTTCTTGCCTCGCACACAGCTAACAATGGCCTGTTGCTTTACCATCATTACTTTTTTGCATATCTTTCATTCATTTGTTCCATATATCTCTCTACATCACTGTCTATATCTCTTGTTTCTCTTTCCCCTGACTCTCAGTCTGAAGAAAGGTTTCGACCCAAAATATCACCTATTCCTTTTCTCCAGAGATGCTGTCTGACCCGCTGAGTTGCTCCAGCTTTTTGTGTCTATAGAGTCATAGAGTCTTAGAGTGATACAGTGTGGAAACAGGCCCTTCTGCCCAATTTGCCCACAACCGGCCACCATATCCCATCTACACTCGTCCCACCTGCCTGCGTTTGGTCCATATCCCTCCACCTACTCTGGGCAAGAGTCTCTGTGCATCTACTTGATCTATTCCTCTCATGATTTGATATACCTCAATAAGATCAATACACCTCAATATGATGACCTCAATAAGACCTATCTTCGGTAGTTCCTTCCTACACACATCACTTATTTCAATCACTTCCTGTCGTTTTACTCAGAAGTTGTTTGAAGTGGGTTATTAGGTATGTTGGAGGGTGTCTGGTCAGATGATGTACTCTAACCACCTTACACAGCTTTCAAGTTTTAATTATCTCCATGTAATTAGTCCCCAAACTAATTCCGGACTGAACAATCCTCCCGTAAACTAGCGTGGTCCCAAATTTACAACCTACTTTATTGCAGATATTGAATTTTTTTTTCTCTGGAACTTTAATGTTATAGCACTGTAACACCATATTCTGAACTTTCAACAACTGCTGTATTTGTGTATAGTTAAACGTAGTGGGTTGCTGAAGGCTACTGTGGACGAGAGGTGGGTCTTTTTGAGAACAAGTTAATGGAACTGTGAACACCATCACTAATAACCATCTCTTTGGCCTCAGTTCCTGCAAAAGATGGGCAGACGTTACCAGTCATCCCACTGGCTACTGCAGCAGGGGTTTTGTTCCTGATCATCCTATCAGCTGTGATTTGCTTCATTCTCAAATCCCCATGGAGAACAGACAGGTGGGTGGTTGACCAATGTCCCTGTCCCTGAGATCCCCTCCGTCCCTCCCACCCAACTCCAGCTGTTCAGTTCAAGTTCAGGCTTATTTTCATACGCACAACTACAGAGACACAAGGACAATTAAAAATCTTGCTTGCAACAGCATCATAGACAAACATTCAAAAACAAATTATACTTATAATATTTGAAAAGAAAAAGGACTGCAAAAAATATATATCATTGCAAAAACATAATTGGAAAATAAAATAAAAGTAGTCCATGGTAGTGCAAGAGGTGGACCATAGTGCTCTGTGGTTGAGGTAGGTTTGAGGGTTGTGCAGGTTGGTAGATGCAAGAGTGTTTAATTGCCACATGTACCAGCAATGAAAGGCTTATCTGCTGCAGCTTTACAGGCCCATTAACAAAATAACGCAAATGCATATATAGTCAATAATTTCCACCCCGGTAAGGAACATTTCAGATACTGTGGGTTAACAAAGCCTTCATCTCTGCTCTTAGACCTTCAGTGGATGCATCGAGAATGGTGACAAGGCAGGAATCTGGAACCGTGCAGATGAGAGAGAGCCAGGTGCAGGAGGAACGTTATGAAACGCACCCCACACGGTCTGAAACAGCCCAGGTAACAACTATCCTGAGTGATGCCTGTATCACAGTGGTTCCTTTCTCACTGGCCACTGAGACTAAAGCAAGGTGGATACTGGTACAACACTGCTTCACCTTTCTTCACACAGCTCCATTATCCATGGTAGCATAGTGGTAGAGTTGCTGCCTTACAGCACTTGCAGCACCAGAGACCCGGGTTCAATCCTGACTACAGGTGCTGCCTGCATGGAGTTTGTACGTTCTCCCCGTGACCTACATGGGTTTTCTCCAACTTCTTCGGTTTCCTCCCACACTCCAAAGACTTACAGGTTTGTAGGTTAATTGGCTTAGTGTAAATGTAAATTGTCCCTAATGTGTGTAGGATAGTGTTAATGTGTGGGGATCGCTGGTCGGTGCGGACTTGTTGGGCCGAAGGGCATGTTTCTCTACAACTCTTGCTGTATCTCTAAAACTAAAACTAAAAACTAATCAAACCCAACACAGCTTGGGATCTGCAGCCCCTCCAGCAGTGTGACACTCCCTCAGCAATGCCCCACCACACAGTGATGATCCCTCATGACTGCCTGCGAGTGTCTGCCTTGGTTTCTGTGTTAAAGACACAGCAGGAGGGTCTTGAACCCAGAACCACCTCTCAGAGAGGTAGGAGTTTACTCCCCAGTGCTCCCACCTGTTGCCCTCAGACTGAAATCATACAATCAAACCCACTATTGATCAATGATTATCGGCATTTATTTAGTTTAGTTTAGAGATACAGCGCAGACACAGGCCCTTCGGCCCACCGAGTCCATGCCAACCAGCGATTACCCATATACTAGCACTATCCTGCACACTAGGGACAATTTATAGAAGCCAGTTAACCTGCAAACCTGTATACGACTTTGCAGTGTGGGAGAAAACCGGAGCACCCAGAGAAAACCCACAAAGGTCACGGGGAGAATGCACAAACTCCGTAGACAACACCCGTTGTCAGGATCGAACCTGGGACTCTAGCGCTGTAAAGCAGTAACTCTACCTCTGCTGCCTATTGTGGGTGGAGTATTCTCCAGAGACCTGTACATAGCAATTCCCAGTGCTACCAATTGTCACTCTGTCTATTTCCATTTCTGTCATAGGACAAAGGTCAGAAGGACCCCAAAACCACGATGAACATGAAGCAATTTCATGAAGATATTTATGCAAACTGCCCGGTGGAAACGTCCATATACGCGAATGTATAATTGGATCAGGAACAGGAAATGCACGCTCTGGGAATGTCACGGGAGAAGACTGTTTCGAATTCCAACATCTTCAGAGAAACCACAGGAATTAGTGCCACAAATCAATCCCCAGGATCTCCATACATCCATCTCCCATTCCTGTGTCCCATATTTCCCTTTTATCCCCTCTTACCTCTCTCCCTGTCCTCTTCCACCCATATCCCTCCCTCTGACCTTTCACTCCTCCTCTTCTCTTCTTATCTGACACCCTTTTGTCTCCATTTCACCTTCAGCCTTTGTCACTTACTCCACCCATCTGTCAATCACCATCCTCCCATGTGCCCACCTAACCCTTGTCCCAGCCCCACCTTTCCCTGCCAAATCCATCAGTCTGAAGAAGGGTCCCGACCCAAAATATTGACTGTCCATTCCCTCCAGAGATGCTGCCTGACCCGCTGAGATACTTCAGCACATTTTCTTTGTTTCAGTTTCCGGCATCTTCGGTCTCTTGTGTCTCCATTACAAAATCAAACTCTGTCTTGTGCATATATAATGATTTCAGCTCAACTGTCTTCTGTGGTAGACCACATCATAGATTCAGCAATCTTATGGTGAAGAAATGTCTCTACACCTCATTCTGAAATGGCATACCCTGTATCCTGAGACTACAACTCGTGGTTCTGGACCACCCACCATCAGAAACACCTTTCCTGCATCTGATCTGTTCAAAATCATCAGAATTTTATAGTTTCAGTTAGGTTCTCTCTCATTCTTCTAAATTCCAGCGAATATATATTCTTTCTTCAATTATCATTCTTATTACAAATGGTAAACAAGAAAGCACTTTAATTAATTATCTGGAGAAATAAATATATAACTGAACATTTGCTCGCTCTCCTGATCTCCGACATTGGAGCAAAAATGGTCTATTTTAGTTCAAGAGATCCATAGTGTTCCATTGCTGAGGTAGGATTAGGGTCAGTTTGAGAATCTATGCTCTTAGTTGGTATGGTTAATTAAAGATATTGATATTTTGTTGTGGATGGTTGAAGAAGGTTACTTTTCTTGTTGTTTTAGCTAATATAAAATGAATGCTTATTTTCAGTAGAAAGCAGTAAAATGGATGCTTGTTCTGCAACAAGATGTTATCATTGGGATGGAATGTGTTTGTACGTCTAGGAGTGATAGGGAGTAGACAGGCGCTAAAGGGGTTCTTTGCTCTTAAATGACTCCCTTGTCTTATAGTGTTAGCTTGTGTATTGAAACAGTTAGAAGCAAGGCCATGCAGCTGTGGGAGGATAGATAAGGTCCTGATTCCACAATAACAACTCCTTATAAGGATGTGTGTGAAAGTAGGAAGTTTTGAATCCACTCCAGGTAATTTGATGCGTTTCTCCAAAAGCATGTGACCTGTATTAATGGTTTTGTTTTCTCTAACTATGGGAATTGTATTGGAATTGCAATTGGTTGTTAATTTCATCTGTTACACCCCTTTTATATTTCTGTATAAAAAGTAAACAATCGTGGAAAAGTTGTTCTTTCCCTCTCCCCAGTTGAGATCTTTTCAGACACTAGCATTGTATCTGGAGATCCTCACGGGAAGATTACTTGAATAAATCTGTTGTACTCATCCAGTATTGAAGTATTTCTTTATTCAGGATGAAGGCTTAGAACTTGGATTATCAAGTCAAGAAACTATAGTTGTAGGAAAGACTAGACCAAGTTGGGCCCATTCCTCCTAGGGTTTCCATTGCGACCTGGGGAGATCGATTTTTTCCTTTAAAATAAATTGTCTCTTAAAAAAAATAAATTAATCTCAATGGGGGGGGGGGGGGGGGGGGGGGGGGGGAAGGAGAGGGAGCCACTGACGTTCCTGCCAGCGGCCATCTTTTTTCTCCTTCACTGTGGTACCGTGCTCCTCCAGGGGAAGGGGAGCGCAATTAAAGGCAGTACAGGGGAGAGGGTGTGACCGAGCCTTGGACCTAAGCCTTTCCTGTATTGGTGTAGCACCCTCAACCCCCTACTCAATCCCCCTTATCCCCCCCTCCCTACCCCCCACTCTCCCATCTTCCCTGACCCCCACTGTCCCCCTTCTCCCCCACCCCCACTCTCTCATCCCCCCATCACCACCCCCTCCTCCCCCCCATCCGCCGTATCCTGGGTATATCCTGGCAAGACAGAGTGTCCAACGCCGAGATTCTGTCTCGCGCTGGCCTTCCGAGTATGTCCACTCTACTCAGGCAGCGCAGGCTGCGGTGGCTGGGCCATGTCCACCGCATGGAGGATGGCCGTATTCCAAAAGACATCCTCTATGGAGAGCTGACATCTGGGAGGAGAACCATCGGCCGCCCCCAGTAACGTTACAAGGATGTCTGCAAGAGAGATTTGAAGGCGCTCGACATCGATGTGGAGTCCTGGGAGAGCCTTGCAGCTGACCGCACGAGGTGGAGAGGTACCCTGAACCAACATCTCAAAATGGGGGAAGAGAAACTGATGAACGCAGCGGCAGACAAGTGGGCACGCAGAAAGGAGCGCAGCAATTTCAACAGACCAGAGACCACACACAAATGTGACCTTTGCCACAGAGACTGTCACTCCCACATTGGTCTCTTCAGCCACAAGCGACGCTGCTCTAGCGGAGGTGTGGAGCAAGCAGCCAACTAGGATGCATCACCCATGGTCAGCCATGACCGAGGGGGCCTAAGGAGACTGCATCTGCCACGCATCTGCCCACTCACTCAACCTGTCCAGGTCACCCTGCAACCTCCTAACATCCTCTTCACAGTTTACACTGCCACCCAGCTTTGTGTCATCCGCAAACTTGCTAGTGTTGCTTCTAATTCCCTCTTCCAAATCATTAATATATATGGTAAACAGTTGCGGCCCCAACACCGAGCCTTGCGGCACTCCACTCGCCACTGCCTGCCATTCTGAAAAGGACCCGTTTACTCCTACTCTTTGCTTCCTGTCTGCCAATCAACTTTCTATCCATATCAACACCCTACCCCCAATACGATGTGCTCTAATTTTACTCACCAATCTCCCGTGTGGGACCTTATCAAAGGCTTTCTGGAAGTCTAGATACACTACATCCACAAGCTCCCCTTCATCCATTTTACTTGTCACGTCCTCAAAAAATTCCAGAAGATTAATCAAGCATGATTTCCCTTTCATAAATCCATGCTGACTTGGACTTATCCTTTCACTGCTATCCAAATGCACCATTATTACCTCTTTCCAGCATCTTTCCCATCACTCCAAAGAAGCACAGGTATGTAGGTTAATTGGCTGGGTAAAATGTAAAAATTGTCCCTAGTGGGTGTTAATGTACGGGGATCGCTGGGCGGCACGGACTTGGTGGGCCGAAAAGGCCTGTTTCCGGCTGTATATATATGATATGATATGATATGATCACCGATGTCAGGCTAACTGGTCTGTAATTCCCCATTTTCTCCCTTGCTCTGTTCGGGCTCAAATTCAGCGTAGCCATGTGGGTTTTATTGCAGGGGTGTTAAAAAGGTGTAAAAGCTCCAGCTCGATTATGTTGCCAGGACATCCTGTTTATGGCTAAGGGTATCCTTTGATATGGGCAACTGGCTTTAAGGCTTTGATGGTTAGCCATCCTTTGAAGTGTTAAGAAGAACAACTTGCCATATGGACTGCCCTCTGTTCCCAAGAAAGAAGAGGTCATGATGGACACAACGGACACGGAGGTCCCGAAGGAGACAAAGATTTATAGGACATTGTAAAACTTGCCATATAAGGTAGCAACAGGAAATGTACTGACACATGTATTTCGGGTATAAATATGTGTAATTGTTAGCATTCGGGGAGAGAGACTACACTAGCTTCCTAAGCGTTTCTAAACGCTTTGGTTTCTAGACTCTCTCCCACCTGGGTGAGTAGAATAAAGAGGTTAAACGAATTCGGTTGTCTGCCTGTTTTTTCTAATAGGCCACAGACTACAACATTTGGCGTAGTCGGCAGGATCTCTTTGGCACCGTCAACCACGAACGACTAAGCGGCATCGGTGGCTGAAACACGTCCGCAGGGGACAGAGTGCACTTCTCGACCGTTGTTCGAGACCCCGGACGTTGACGTTTTTCAGACACTGAAGTCCCTCTTTTGGGGTTGATTTCGTGTTCAACTGAGATTCACAGACGAACCGATAAGGAAAAGGATAAGGATAAGGTTCCGGATTTGGAAGGTAAGGGGCGGTCACTCTTGTCATTGTCTTGGTCTGGGTGCAATTAATATTTATTGGTAATATTTATTGGTATTATTTATTGATAACATATTTTCGGATAATTGGCAATCAGACATATGGGACAGTCTTTGGATAAGAGTGATGGCGGTGCCCCGGTACAACACATGTGTTATTTATTTATTTGCTTCGTTAATGAAAAGATTGGGAAACGAGGCCTGGCCAGTAGGAGGTACATGGAATGTAGAGACTATCAAAGAGGGGGTGCAGAAGCGCCATCAGGAGTCGAGGGAGCGAAGTTGGAGGGAAAATGAAGGTGTATGATCTAAGACTTGACCGTGCTACCCGAGCTCGAGGTGAATTTTAAACCGGTACCAAAGGGATATATCCCGCACAACAACAAAAGTCAGAATCCGAACCACTGGAGTATATAGCGGCTTTATTAGGTAATCAGGAGTCCAGGGTGATGAGGAACCCTGGACGTGTCCGATCCCCACAGCCCCACAGTCAGATCCACCGGCTGCGGTGGTGCCAGTCCCGGTTTTACCCTCCCGCCAGGATATTGGGGACTACCCCCCGATAATGAGACAGCATCAGGGAATATAGATAGGTCCCAGACAAAGGGTTAAGTTGCGCCACGAGTAAGAATCTGCACGATCGGCGCTAGAGATTGAGGATGCTGCCCACCCTCGCCTTTTTCAGTACACCTCATGCTGCCCAGCAGGCTGAATTATTTGCCCTCACGCAGGCCTGCCACCTTTGCGTTGACCAATGTGCTAATATTTACACCGACTCACGATATGCCTTTGGGGTTGCACATGATTTTGGTAACCTGTGGCAGCACAGGGGCTTTTTGACTGCAGC